>NC_056745.1:1017896161-1018086161 GCF_019279795.1 Protopterus annectens | reverse complement strand
ACATTTCCTCATAACAAATTGTATGTAGCCTCATATAAAGTGATTTCTCTATTGCAGTGTATGTATATATAAAAAAATGACTTGGTCACTTCTCACCTTGTTTGGCATTTCAGTACTTTTCAGCTTACTCAATGCACACCATTTTGTGTCTGCATAATGTTATGTTATTTTATTTATGGATTTGTCTCAGTGGCTATAACTTTGGTCCATTATATTTCTGATTTTTGGCCCACAAAAAGCCTACATGGGAAGATATTTTGTAGCCTTGACATCTTTCTTTCCCACTAGAACCAAGTACATTGTTGAATTTATGCAGTTTCAAGTTTACTTAAAAAAATAAAAAATATATATGTCTGTTGTTGATGCTGAAGTGAGCAGACCAGTATACGGGCACTTTTGTCAATCAGAATTAATGACTTGAGGGTAATACTTTAAATTTTTTTAATAATTCTCTGCAGCTGAAACAGAAATGACTAATGTAAAAATCCCTTTAAAAAATGGGGGAGATAGAGTTGGTGATTAAAAAATATATCCTACATGCATACTCTTAACATTTAAATTAAGCAGCAATTCAGAGGACTCCTATATTTAATTAGTAGAAGAACAATTTAATGCATGAGGATGAGAGAAATAAAAAGGTCATATTATGTGGGTAAGGAGTGTGCTGTTGTAGACAGCAGCTTTGGCAGAAAAACAAAATCAACAGCTCCATTACATCAGTTTTGGGTAGAACAAATTATAAAACAATGCTAACCACCTGGAGAACCGCAGGTGTGCTTACAACTGTATGAAATCAAAAGCTATAGTATTTTTTAAGTGTCATTAGCAGGAAAATGCTCATGCGTCTGCCCGGGCTAATTCCCAAACCCTTAACTCTACTAACTGCATACCTTGGAAAGAAACACACCCTCTCCAAATTCCACTCTCAGTACGTCAGCATAATGGATCCTACTTTTTCCCACCTACCTCATTTGCCTCCTACCTTTAAACCTAGCCCCACCCCTAGTCTAACTCATCCTTCTACTTAATTGATCTCCCTAACTTCTTGACCAATCCCTAACATTATATTCATAGTCAGTTTTTCTACTAGATGCAAGTATATCTACTCCTCCAAATATTTTATTTTACTAAATAACAACATTTCTAAACCAATTGGTTATGAATATTACCACCCTAACTGTATGATTGCTAACCTTTTTGTAACTATAGAAATTTATTATTACACTGTACACTTGTTTGAGTGAAACTTCTTATAACTTTTGAACTTTATTACATTGTAATCTGTGTATATGACCAGTGGAGTATTTCTACCCAGGCCTACACTGAAAATGGGCTTGCACTCAATTGGACCATCCCAGTAAACAAATGTAAAAATAAAAAAATAAAATTAATATAGCAGTCTTTGCATCTTGATATGTTTGTGTTAAGATAAGACGCTGAAATAAACATCAGTGAAATTACCACTTTAGTGATGCATTAGTCCTCTTACAGATCCAATCATATATCTCTTTACTGTGCATTTTAAGTCATAACCAAGTGAGAAGCTTTTCCAAAAAAAAAAATGCAATCCATGTAGATAACAGAGTAAGTGGATGTGGGAAGAATCTCCTTGGTTCTTTAAAAAGTCACTCTAATGTACTTACTTTCAACAACTGTGAAAAAAGGGCTAATTACAGTGTACGTAAAAGGAGGCTAAAAGCAGAAACTTCTTGGAGTCAGTAATAATTTTGAGGACTTCAGCTAAACTGAATGAAAGGAGTTTCCTTAAGGAGAAGGTATAGAATTGCAATGATGTTCTTCATGTTTCACTGTTGCAGTCATTACATTTGGGTAATCTGCTGGCAGGTTGCCCTCATTCGGCCTGAATAGCAAGGTCCTGGGTCCTGCGTCGGCCGCTGTCTCCTCTTCCATGACGTCAGGTCATCAGGGGTATAAAACATGCAGCCGACGCCATTTTATTCAGTCTTTCTTGCCGCGTGGTGCCCGAAGCAGAAGCAGTTCACAAGTGCTGGTCGGCCAACTCCTGAAATTTTCGCATTCGAGTTTCAGAACCAAAGTCTTCAACTAAAGCTAAGTGTTCCATTGGGGAAACTTTTTCTTGCTCCTTACCGATGTCAGTAAAAGTTAATAATTGCATTACTTGTAGGAAGCAAATACCTCATAAGGATTTTCATTTGTACTGTATTCCTTGCCTAGGCCCAGATCATAACGTGCCTTGCTGTCAGTTTTGTGCTAGATTTAACCAACGCACTATTAAGCATTGGTATATTTTTGTTTCTAAATATTTTGGATCAAGATTTAATTACCCTGAAATTTCATCGGTTAGCAATCCAACTACCGGAGTTCACAAAAAACGCAAAGAAAAAGACAGGGACAGACCGTCGAGGTCCAAAACTGACGACAAAACTTCTCCTAAGCCAGTCGCCGGTTCGCCAGTACTCAGTGAGGCACTTTCGCAGCCCCTGATACCCGCTACTTTTGAGTTGCAGGCCTCTACCGAGACCCATGCGGAGTCCGGTATGCCACGAGAATCTCAGAGTATTGAACCCGCCGATGTCTCTCGTTTGGATGGGTCTGGAGCCGCTGAGCAGGCACCGGCTTCTGAGGGTGTTTTCAGGCCTCAACATTTTTATATAAAACCAATGCCAGCCTCAAAAACAAGATCAAAAACATCTTCTATGTCTAAAAAACCAATGCATGAGCCATGTGCTCAGTGCCCTATGCCTAAAAAACAGATGATTAAAATGATTGAGGACTTAATTACCTTGATCAGAGGTTCCCAACCCCCCCCCCCCCCCTCTGCTAAGAGGCCTAGGCAAGGCACTGATTATAAATCTTCAGATCAGGTTTCCATTTCTTCTGATTCCTTTTCTGATCAGGAATTTTCTATTCCACCCTATGAGGATTCTGATGCAGAAGAATTCATCCCATCTGCATCTCCTCCTGAGGACTACTCTTTTGGAGAAACCTTGCATACTTTAAGGGAACATTTTCACTGGGAGAATCCGGATTTCTCTGAATCAAAAAAGAGGCTTAGGGATTTCCTTCTTCTTCCTCAGCATAGGCCTTTCACAATACCTCCTGTATTAGACATTATTGATGATGTGTTTTCGGAATCAAGCATGGTTCCTGATTGCCTACCTCCGGCTCCTAGTAAGCCAGACAGATATTACAGGGTTCCTGACTCCCACAAATTTCTATTCAAAAATCCTGCTGCTGATCCTGAGACTATCTCACAGGTATAAAGGCCTCTACAGCCAAAAATCCTACCACCTCTGATAGAGATTCCAGGGCGCTGGACAGATGGGGAAAGAAGGTTTATACGTCTGCAGCCTTGACAATTAGGGCCTTAAACTGCCAGTTTCATATGCTTAAATATCAACAGCATGTTATGGGCTTATTGAAACAGAAAATGATGTTGATTTCTGATTGTGTGGAAAATAAAGATTTACAGGAATTATTGCATTCAGCAGAACAGGTTGGAAAGCATACTTTACAATGTGGTTTTGATTCCTTGGAGGCCTCTTGCAGGACCACAGTTACTGGATCTGTGATTAGAAGGCATGCCTGGCTCAAGGAGCAAAATCTGCCTGATCATGATAAAGCTAAATTGTTGGATGCCCCCTTGTAGCATGATACTCTGTTTGGTAATAAGGCAGAAGAGGTTTTAAAGAAAATGGAAGACAAAGCTAAATCTATGCAAACTGTAAAATATTTCTTGCAAGTGCAGCCACCCAGGTTAGTAGACACTGGCCTACTAAAAATTGGTCCTTTCCTGTGTTTTACAGAGCCACTCAAGGCAAATCCAGGCACTCAAAAGGCTCTAGATACCAATCACAGGGTTCTTACAGGTCAAAACAATGGGGTGCCTCCACCTCCAAATCTGGAGGAAACAAAGCACAACCCTACAGTAAGCAGTCTCAATGACTTCTCTCTACCTTCACCAAGCATTTATCTTTTGGCAGCCCCCTTGGGGGAAAAATTAGCACTTCATGCTCAAAATTGGCAGTTAATTACCCAGGATAAAGTGGGTATTAAACATAGCATCCCAGGGGTACAGATTTCATTTCCATACTTTGTCAATTCCAAACGGTTGGCCAGATCTGCCACAAAATCAGTGGGCAGAGGCTCAGAAACAAGTTGTCCCTCACTGATATGGGGGCTATTCAATCAGTACCAGAACAGGAAAAAGGACAAGGTTTTTATTCAAGACTGTTCCTGGTACCCAGAAAAGACAATGACTGGCATCCAGTACTGGACTTATTGATTTTGAACACATTCCTGGTCATTCCAAAATTCAAAATGCTGACTTTACAGCAGCTACTGCCTATGCTGGGCAGGAATGCTTGGTTAGTGACTGTAGACTTAAAAGAGGCGTACCTGCATATCCCAATAAGGGAATTGTGCAGAAGATACCTCTGCTTCAAGGCAGGTTTTTTGCATTACCAATTCTCTGCACTGCCCTTTGGCTTATCTACTGCGCCCAGGGTCTTTACAAAGTGCCTGGCACCAGTGATTGCATTCTGCAGACAAAGAAGCATACAAATTTATCCTTATCTGGACGACTGTCTTATTCAAGCAGAGGACAAGGACACTCTTCTTCAACATCTGGCTTTTGTAAAAAGGCTTCTAGCATGCCAAGGGTACACAATAAATGAAAAGAAATCCCAACTGGTACCCTCTCAAATAATTACATTCCTGGGTGCAAGCTTGAATACAACTGCCCAGATGGCTTACCTTACGACAGACAAACAAAAGCAACTAACAACATACTTCAAATAAATGGCAACAAAAACCCACTTATCTGCAAGACAAATTCTGCAGGCTTTGGGGTTCATGGCATCCTGCATTCTACTGATTCCATATGCAAGACTGCATATGAGGAAACTTCAATGTTGTTGTCTTTCAGCTTTTCCCAGTTAGGGGTCACCACAGCAGAACTCCGGTCTACTAATGATTGGCAGTAGATTTTCACGAACGCCGAGGTGCCAGCTCAATGTTCAACCTTCAATGAAGGCACACCCATTTACGCATGTCTTTCGAATGCCCACCCAACCGCAGGGAGGACATGCAGACTCCACACAGAAGGCACTCCCCACACTCCAGCTGAGAATCGAACGGGAGAACCTCTTGCTGTGAGGCAACAATGCTACCGCTGCACCACCACGGATACTTTTGGAAACTTCAATGGTACCTAAAACGTTTATGGAGTCAACATTGTCACAGCCTGGAAACAATGATTCCTCTCATTCCCTGCCTACAACAGGAGTTTCTTTGGTGGGCAGAGACATGTCACCAAAACAAGGAACTTTTATTCACTCTACCCCCTGCCACCCAAATCCTAACTACAGATGCATCAGACTATGCTTGGGGGGGCCCACCTGGCGAGGAGATGCATTCAGGGCAAATGGAGCCCAAAACAAATGCATCTGCATATCAACCAGAAAGAGATGCTAGCTGTTCATAATGCTCTGACAGCCTTCAAGGACTTACTTCATCCAGGACAACTGCTGATAAAGATGGACAACACCACGGTTATGTGGTACATAAACAAGCAGGGCGGGTGCACATTCCTACCCCCTTTGCAGACTAGCCATGGCATTGTGGAACACAGCTTTGACTTACCAAATACATCTTCAAGCTCAATTCCTGCCAGGATAACAAAATACTCTGGCAGATGACCTAAGCAGAAATCTTATGGACCCGTACGAGTGGAAACTGGATCCACAAATCTTCAGCATGTTAACACAGAAATGGGGGAGCCCAGACATAGATCTATTTGCCTCTCCCCAAAATTATCAACTGGACAAATTCTGCACAAGGACTTATCACAGACAAGCATGGAAAGTGGATGCCCTATCCTTCAGTTGGAAAAACCTATCAGTCTATGCCTTTCCCCCTCTGCCTCTTCTCTCCAAGGTCTTACTAAAGGTCAGACAGGAAAAACCCAAAATTATCCTAGTTGCTCCGGACTGGCCTCGCCAGTACTGGTACCCAATTCTAAGGAATATGTCT
Organism: Protopterus annectens; assembly: GCF_019279795.1. Classification (NCBI taxonomy): domain Eukaryota; kingdom Metazoa; phylum Chordata; order Ceratodontiformes; family Protopteridae; genus Protopterus; species Protopterus annectens. Next base: position 1,018,080,146 of record NC_056745.1, on the reverse strand, counting down.
CAACTCCCTCCTTGGTACTTGCCTCAAATACCTCATCTACTGTCTCAGCAGAACAATCAAATGTTCAGCTCCAAACTCTGAACCTTGCAGCATGGCTGATCATTTAATTATTCAAACAACACCTCTCAGTAAATCTGTGATGGATGTCATTTTGGAAGCCAGAAGGCCTAGTACTAGAAATATCTTATGCTGATAAATGGAAGAGATTCTGTGCTTGGAACCAAACACAAGGAACAGACACAGCAAAGCCCAATATCCCTCAGATTTTACAATATTTGACTGAAATGCTTGACAAGGGCCTATCTTTTTCTTCAATAAAAATCCATGCCTCTGCCATCTCGGCTCATTACAACACTGAGCCTCCCCTCTTTTCTCATCCTCTGCTTAAACAGTATCTTAGAGGGGCCAAAAATTTAAGGTCACCCAGAAGATCACCAACTCTTGCATGGGACCTCAATTTTGTGCTGGAACAACTCACCCTGCCTCCTTCTGAACCAGCAGCTACTGTGGATATAAAATTTTTATCCTGGAAAACAGCTTTCCTCTTGGCAATCACTTCAGCAAGAAGGGTTTCAGAACTACCGGCTCTCATTGCTATGGAGCCTTTTATTACATTTTACCCGGACAGGGTGTTACTGGGGATGCACAAGCCAGTGCATTTCTTTGTGCCAGTCCCAAGCCCGGATAAATGGGAAGGGTTGCGTCAGGAAGGGCATCCGGCATAAAATTTTGCCAAATCGTACATGCAGACAACAGTACAGAAATGCATACTGGATCAGTCGCGGCCCAGGTTATCAACGACCACCACCAGTACTGTTGGCCAACAGGGTGCTGGCGGAAATTGGGCTACTGTTGGCCGAAGGAGGAGAAGAGGGGGAAGGCATGCCTGAAGGTAGGTAAAGGCTAGGACTGTGATAGTGAGGGTCGGAACTTTGAATGTTGGCAGTATGACTGGTATAGGGAGAGAGCTAGCTGATATGATGGACCGAAGGAAGGTTGGTATATTGTGTGTGCACGAGACCAGATGGAAGGGGAGCAAGGCTAGGTGTATTGGAGACGGTTTCAAATTGTTTTATCATGGTGGAGACGGGAGGAGAAATGGCGTAGGCATTATCCTGAAGGAACAATATGCTAAGAGTGTTTTGGAGGCGAAAAGAGTGTCGGATAGAGTGATGTTTATGAAGCTGGAAACTGATGGTGTAATGATGAATGTTGTTAGTGCATATGCTCTACAAGTTGGGTGTGCGATGGATGAGAAAGAAAAATTTTGGAGTGAGTTGGATGAACTGGTGATGACTGTACCCAAGGGTCAGAGACTGGTGATTGGAGCAAATTTCAACTGGCATGTTGGTGAAGGGAACAGAGGGGATGAGGAAGTGATGGGTAGGTATGGTGTTAAGCAAAGGAATGCAGAAGGTCAGATGGAAGTGGATTAGAAAAGGATGGACATGGCTGTGATGAATACGCATTTTAACAAGAGGGAGGCGCATAGGGTGACATGCAAGAGTGGAGGAAGATGCACACAGGTGGATTATATCTTATGTAAAAGGACCAGTCTGAAGGAGATTGAAGACTGTAAAGTGGTGGCAGGGGAAAGTGTAGTTAGGCAGCATAGGATGGTGGTTTGTAGGCTGACATTGGTGATCAAGAAGAGGAGGATGCGTGTAAGGGCAGCACCAAGGATCAAATGGTGGAAATTAAAAAAGGGTAATTGTGAGGTGATGTTCAGGGAAGAGTTAAGACAGACACTGGGTGACAGTGAAGAGTTACCGAATAGCTGGGTAACTACAGCAGAGCTAGTAAGAGAGATGGCTAGAAAGGTGCTTGGTGTGACATCTGGAAAGAGGAAGGAGGACAAGGAGACCTGATGGTCGAATGAAGAAGTACAGGAGACACTACAGAGAAAGAGGTTGGCGAAGAAGAAGTGGGATTGTCAAAGAGATGAAGAAAGTAGACAAGAGTATAAGGAGATGAGATGCATGGCAAAGAGAGAGGTGGCTAAGGATAAGGCATATGAAGAGTTGTATAAAAGGTTGGACACTAAGGAGGGAGTAAAGGACCTATATCAATTGGCTAGACAGAGGGACTGAGCTAGGACAGATGTGCAGTAGGTAAGGGTTATAAAGGATAATGAGGGAAACGAGCGAGGAGAGTGTGTTGAGCAGATGGAAGGAGTACTTTGAGGGGTTGATTAATGAAGAGAATGAGAGGGAGAGAAGGTTAGATGATGTGCAGATAGTGAATCATGAAGTGCAGTGGATTAGTAAGGAGGTAGTAAGGATAGCTATGAAGAGGATGAAGAACGGAAAGGCTGCTGGTCCAGATGACATACCTGTGGAAGCATGGATGTGTTTAGGTGAAATGCAGTGGGGTTTTTAACTAGATTGTTTAATGAAATCTTGGAAAGTGAGAGGATGCCTGAGGAATGGAGAAAAAGTGTTTTGTTACCAATTTTTAAGAATAAGAGTGATGTGCAGAGCTTTAGTAACTACAGAGGGATTAAACTGATCAGTCACAGCATGAAGTTATGGGAAAGAGTAGTGGAAGCTAGGTTAAGAAGGGAGGTGATGATTAGTGATCAGCAGTATGGTTTCATGCCAGGAAAGAGTACTACAGATGAGATCTTTGCTCTGAGAGTGTTGATGGAGAAGTACAGAGATGGTCAGAAGGAGTTGCATTGTGTCTTTGTGGATTTAGAGAAAGCATATGACAGGGTGCCTAGAGAGGAGTTGTGGTATTGTATGAGGAAGTCAGGAGAGTCAGAGAAGTATGTAAGAGTTGTACAGGATATGTACGAGGATAGTGTGATAGCGGTGAGGTCTGCCGTGTGAGTGACGGATGTGTTTAAGTTGGAGGTGGGATTACATCAAGTATCAGCTCTGAGCCCTTTCTTATTTGTTATAGTGATGGACAGATTGACAGACGAGATCAGACAGGAGTCCCCATGGACTATGATGTTTGCAGATGACATTGTGATCTGTAGTGAGAGTAGGGAACAGGTGGAGGAGACCCTGGAGAGGTGGAGATATGCTGTAGAGAGAAGAGGAATGAAGGTCAGCAGGACTAAGACAGAATATATGCATGTGAATGAGAGGGAGGATAGAGGAATGGTGAGGATGCAGGGAGTGGAGGTGGTGAGGGTGGATGAGTTTAAGTACTTGGGATCAACAGTTCAGAGTAATGGTGAGTGTGGAAGAGAGGTGAAGAAGATAGTACAGGCAGGATGGAGTGGGTGGGGAAGAGTGTCAGGAGTGATTTGTGACCGAGTACCAGTAAGAGTGAAAGGGAAGGTCTACAAGAGGGTAGTGAGACCAGCTATGTTATATGGGTTGGAGACAGTGGCATTGACAAAAAGGCAGAAGTCAGAGCTTGACGTGGCAGAGTTGAAGATGTTAAGATTTGCACTGGGTGCAACGAGGATGGACAGGATTAGGAATAAATATATTAGAGGGTCAGCCCAGGTTGGAAGGTTTGGAGACAAAGCCAGAGAGGCAAGATTACATGGGTTTGGATGTGCTGAGGAGGGATGCAGAGTATATTGGGACAAAGATGCTAAGGATGAAGCTGCTAGGTAACAGGAAAAGAGGGAGGCCTAAGATAAGGTGTATTGATGTGGTGAGAGAGGACATGCAGGTGGTTGGTGTGACAGAGCAAGATGCAGAGGACAGGAAGAAATGGAAACAGTTGATCTGCTGTGGCAACCCCTAACGGGAGCAGCCGAAAGAAGAAGAAGAAGAAGACCCAGACAGGATGTCCCTCAGGTCCAATCCTTCTTTTATGCCTAAGGTGGTATACAGTGTTGCTCTTAACCAAACAATTCACCTGCCAACATTTTACCCAAATCCGCAGAACAAGGGGGAGTGGATTTTGCATTCATTTGACGTACACAGACAACTAAGATTCTACTTAAACAGGACCAAATCTCTAAGAAAGTCTGAGCAACTACTGGTGGCATTTGCTGCAGGATCAGAGGGGAAGGCTATATCAAAGCAGACTATTTCTAAGTGGATAAGCCACTGCATTCGTTTCTGCTACTTGCACCATGTTAAACATGTGCCCAATAGGATCAGGTCACATTCCACCAGGGCTGCCTCTACCTCAGCAGCTTTTCTCAGAGGAGTTCCAACCAAAGACATTCTAGAACTGCTACTTGGAGCTCCGTTCATACCTTCACAAAGCATTATCATTTGCCTCTCTTCTCCAAATCCAGGGCAGGCTTTGCCACTGCAGTTCTGCAGGGCCTTATAGCCGCTTCTAATGCTATTTAGTTCCATTCTCCCATCCATAGCTTTGGGATTCTACCCAAATGTAATGACTGCAACAGTGAAACACAAAGAACATAGTACAGTTGTGTACACTTACCATAAATGTAGATGTTCGAGTGTATTCACTGTTGCAGTCCAGGTTACCCACCCGCCATCCCCTTTTCTATAATTTCTCTTTCCTTCACTATACTGTAAAGCCTTTGTGGTGTATTTGCTTTTAGATGAAGGTAAAGTTTATGTTGCTAAAAGTGCATTTACATATATTTCTGTTTATTTTTATATATATATATATATATATATATATATATATATATATTTTTTTTTTTTTTTTTTTTTGCTCCCTATTTGGGGGGCACCTGACATCTGGGTCAAGAAAAACTGAATAAAATGGCGTCAGCTGCATGTTATATATCCCTGACGATCTGACGTCATGGAAGAGGAGACAGTGGCCAACGCAGGACCCAGGACTTTGTTATTCAGTCCGACTGAGGGCAACCTGCCAGCAGATTACCCAAATGTAATGACTGCAACAGTGAATACACTCGAACATCTACATTTATGGTAAATGTACACAACTGTACTTTCTTTTCTGGGACAGAAAGTATGTTGTCTGAAAGAGAAGGCTTAGTCACCAAACAAAATCGAAGCATTTTGTCTGCAGCCATCAAGCAGTTTTGAGTAAGAGCAGATGAAAATTAATGACAACTGTTTATAGTAGTATAGGGACATTAATACTGTGCAGGACATATATGTTTTTTTCACTTTCTGAGCATGGAGTACCAAACATCTTAATGAATAAATGCCAACAGGGTATCTGAACTTACAATACCCAGTATCCTAGTGAATAACGACCATAAGTGGAGATCTGCTGCTGATTTCTTAAGGGAAATATCAGTTCACTATCTCAGCTGTTAACCAGTACATTACATTGTATATGATGCCACAATAGGAGATACTGTGATTATTTGCTGTCATGAAACAAAGATAACAATAACTTGTAATGTGATCTACAGAACTAAATACATACAATACAGATGAGCCATTGTATGCCTGTTAGTTCAGGGATGGCCTCTAGTCATGTACAAATGTAGAGGTATATAACAGTTTTCAAGAAAAAAACATTAAAATACAGTATAGTCCGTGCATAGTGGTAATTTTGAGGATGCTTTGATTTCAGGAACAGTGCTATGATCCTGCTCATTGTTACTTGATTTCTTTGATAAAAAAAATGGTTTCAGAAGTGCAGAGCCAGAAGGTGGTGTGTCATAAGGTCTTAAGTAATGCTGCATGACAGAACCCTCTCATATGGTACCTACTGTCTTGTTTCAAGCATGGCTAATGTTGCATATACAAGCAGTTTGTTATGGAATGCAGTTGAAAATATTTGTTTAGTGTTTTGCAAGTATGGGATTTTCCTCAAGTGTCCTTGCATCATTTTAATATTTAAAAAATCTCTGATTCAAAGAAATAGCTAAGTAATTCCTACTTAATTACTACTCTGAATTGTTTATTGCTGATCTTGTTCGTAGTTTCCAAATTATTAACAATTAAAACAAGGTATAAATATATCAGTTCCTATGTATCTAACTGTTCATTGACTTGATATAGACTATCTCTGTTCATTGACTTGATATAGACTATCTCACATGTTTGTGTCTGTCCCTTGAGCTTATTCCTTTGGAAAGAGCAGTAGTTCATATTAAGCATCCTGTACTATAAAAACAAATCTGGATCTAAGACAGAGTACAGAAACAGTGATTGGGCCATCCATCCATTTTCATTATCCACTTTATTTCAATGTCATGAAGAACTGAAGCATCTAGTGGTAGTTGGTGATGGTGCAAGGCAAGAGCTAGTCCATCATAGGATGCAGACTTGCCCTCATTGCATGCCCATCTAAAGGTGATTTGAACATTATAACTGCATATATTTATGTCTTTAGTACGTGGGAAGACTTAGAAACCCTGGTGAAAACATACTCATACCCAGGAAGAACAGGCAAATACTGCACATACAACACTCCAGCTGGTATCCAGACTTGAGAACATAGAACCCCCACTAAGTCAAAATAGGAGACGAGTGACGTGCCCCAAGGATCGGTCTTGAGGCCTCTACTGTTTGATATATACTTTTCTGAGGTGCAAAACTAGTGGTCTGTGGCTGACCAAGTTTGCAGATGATTGCAAGCTGACCGCAGTCTTAAATTCCCCTAGTGATGCGAACATCCTCCAAGAGGGTCTTTCCCAAACTAATGACTGGTGCCAGAAGCATAGCCTCAAGCTAAATGCCAAGAAATGCATCATTATCCCCTTTGGGGAAAATGGAGTCCCCACTAATTATCACATTAATAACAATGTATTAAGCACACAGACGGTCGTGAGGGACTTGGGCACCCAAGTTGATAGCAACCTGACTTTTGACCACCACTTTGCCTCCGTTGTACGGAAGGCTTTCTACATGGCCCACCTCATAAGTAAGGGTATTTCATCCAGGAACAAGGAGGTCATACCATCCCTTTACTCCTCCTTTATTAGACCCGCTATCGAGTACAGTGCCCCCTTCGGCATGTACCTTGCCAAGAACATGCAGCAGCTAGAAAGACCAGAGAGGTTCCTGACCAGGAAAATCCAGGGCCTCAAACACCTATCCTATACAGATAGGCTAAAAGCCATGTTGCTCTACTCAGTCTCGTACAGACTGCTGAAAGGTGACCTGTGTCTGGCATACAAAGCCATCTCAGGCCCAGCCTTGATGGAGTTGCTGCATATCCATAAGTCAAACTCCACTCGAGCAACCTGCATGCAAGGCCTCAACCTGGTCTGTGACATTAATAGAACTTGTTGGCGGGATAGATTTGTGCCCCAAAGACTCCCGCATCTGTGGAATAAACATACTCTCCATGTCAAGCAGAGTACCTCACTAGCCCTCTTTAAGAGGAACCTGGACGACTGGATGGGAAACATAAAATACACCACAGGGATCCTACCTGTGTCCCTGCTGGACAGGGGAAACCGTTGCTGACCTTGTGGGAACATGGGCAAAATTCTTGGCAAGGCTTATAAGGGCCTCAGCCTCCGTCCTATGAACTTGTGAACCAAGAACTTAGAGATAGCAAACCTTAGTGTATGGTATTGTGCCACATATAAGTGTACCGGTATGTTTCATTTTTTGTATGTTGATGCTTTATAGGTATAAAATGCAATGCTGCTTTAGAAATCCATGACTAAAAAAGATACACACATACATGTAGTTTTTTCATATTTCACTCACTTTAAATTCATTCTAAAGTGTGCACTGTTTTGACATTAACTCTTGTGAAGTTCAGTATTTCATGAACCACATATATTTTCTCACACAGAAATTGATGTTAAAAAAATCTGTCATAAGTACTGCACATGGCTGTTACAGTTCATGCTGAATGTGTCTTCCAGTGTAGACAGATCTGAATGAATAAATGAATACGTGTGCAAACAATCTGAGTGAATAAATTAATGCATAAGTAATTGTGGAACCTTGCTCTAGTAGCATCTTATGCCTTTCTTAAAACCATCTGTTCTAGAAATGACGTAGTAGGAAAAAGTGAGACCTTGCTTTGCCAGATGGGAAGGTACTCAATGGAATTAAAATTATGGCTAAGAGATTCCAGGCATGAAATTATGAAGTAGACAACCTTTTTTGATTTAATTTAAGTATCATTGATGGTGTTATTTAGCATTTTTCTGTACTGTAGCTTGGTGAATAGTACTGAATATATATTATTTGTGATAGAATGTATTGCATTAAGAATATGTGGCATATTATATATGACATAGCTAAATGTGTTGCCTTAAGAATATGTTGCATATTGTATACTATATAACTGAATGTGTTTCTTTCAGAATATGTTGCATATTATATACTACACAACTAGATGTGTTTTGTTATGACTATATGGCATATTATATATGACCATATTATATACACAACTAGATGTGTTTTGTTAAGACTATATGGTATATTATATATGACATACCTGGATGTGTTACTTTAAGAATATGTTGCATGTTATATAGTGCATAACTGGATATGTTGTCTTCAGGACATTTGGCATATTGTATAGTACTTAGCGACACTTAACCATTAATCAGTTTGCAGCAGAGTAAATTGATAGTGAATGAAGTGCTGCGTTGTATCTTACTCATGCAGCTTATTTTGTCTTGGAACTGAAGGGGTGCAGGCTTACAGCAGTATCAGTAATAAATATGGGCATTGCTCTCCACCTTGTTTGTTCATGCCGTTAAGTTCTGTACAGTTTTATCTATAATATACTGTTAGTTTAAAATGTCAGGAAGTGATTGAGAATCCACCAGGGGCATAATGAATTTTACTTTGTTAAAACATCATTTATTGCCGATAGACAGTGTCAAGTATCCACTGCAGCAGCGATACTAACAATCCATCATTCCTGCTTTGTATGGAAGAGGGTTGAGAGCTCATATAAACTCATGGATTTATTATTAGAAAGTTACTGATCATATAGTTGGGGCAGATATCACAGAATATGCTGCCTTATTCCCTGGTAACATGCCTTTGAGAATTTGACAGTGTTGGGGCACTGTAGGAGTGATGCACATTTCGCCTCTCACTAAGGAGTTTCATTACAGCATTTCTCAAAAATCAGCATTAAGGACAATTAAAAATAATTATATACATATTTGTTGTGCGTATGAAAGTGTTTTTTTCTGAATATATCCTATTAAAAAGTGCTGTGTAAAAAACACTTTCCTAGTATAGGTTTTTAAATATGGTATTATGCTCAAGCAAAACAGTCATGTACACTTCTAAAATTAAGAAAATGCTACATTTAGATGTTAGGTTACTTCAGGTTAAAGGTTAAATCAAATCTCCAGTGACTTAAAATGGACTGCGTACTTCAGCCTGATTTTTTTATGCTTTTTAATGTGTAAACTTACTTTTGAAGCACTTGATAACAGACAGAGTCTGGAAAGTGTGCAAGGAAGGACGGAAAGTAGATTGCCAGGTATTTTTCCATATCACACAACACATACACCTAGGGGGCGATTTAGATTTACCGGTCTACCATGTTTTATTGGATGCCGATGGAAGACAGGGTGTCCTTAGAAAACCAATGTCAACAATGCAAAGTCATCACTGAAGGCATCCCAGCTGAGAAGTGAGTTTGAGAACCTCTTCCTATGAGCTGACTGTACTACTAACTTACCAATGGATTCCTTCCATAAGCTGTCAAAGGGCAATTTTTTTTCTGAAAATGTGTCTGCTTGTCTATTTACTAGATTAACCAGATAATTTGCACTGTTGTTGGTTAACTTAACCTCAGTCCCATTTATTCCTAGTGTTCTGTTCAGCTAATGAACAACTAAGGAGAAATGTAGAAACTAATTTAACAGTTTATGCACTTAACTCATTCCCTCTAGTACAGCTCTTTTGAGTGTGTACCTTTAACTCCCAGTGGGTGTGGCTTAAGCCTTTAAAAAATGAACCCTTACCCTTACAGTTCTAACAAATACTCATTGACAGAGGTCAAATAACAGTACATTTGTTTGCCATCATGTAAGCTTCAAGATAAAATATTCTGATATCTTGTACATAGCATGGTTTTATAATTGTTAACTCCAGAAACACCTGGAGGCGTCACTTGGCTGTAATGAGTTTAGGCAAAATTGTGAGAGGGAACAAAGTGATAGTGATGTAAAGTGATGTAAGTAAGACAGGATTTTCTTTTTTTTAGTAATTAAAAATGTCTCCTAAAGTATGATGTTTTGAATTCATGTTTTATTTATCTAAGATGTAATCCAGTTTCACTGTCTCATCCTGTGTTTATTATAGCCTGTACTTTGCATGCTTATCAAAGCAATCCTAGACATAAAACAGATATACAAAACATCTGGCAGAAGATTACCAGCTACTTACCAAATTTGCCTGATCACTACAGGTAGCCTTTAAGCAAATGCCTTTTCTCATTTTCTTCTCCCTTCTTTCATTTGATCCATACAGTATTAAATCCGTCTCATGACCTTCACTCCAGTTCTTTCTGATGGGAAATGTTAGGTCACTACCAGCCTTTCCATAGCTCTCCTTAAGTCTTTCTTGAACGATCCTCCTTCCACCTGCCAGTTGCCTTTTTTTTAATTCCCTAGCAAGTCTCTCACATTCCACTTCAGCCATAATGGCAGAGTGTATTTATATTTTGTGCTTTTTATACTTCAGGGAATATATGCCTACTGTCTTTAGCCTTTAATTAATATTTTATCCTTGTTTGCTTCCCTTAACATCTTGATAATATCTGTCTGCAGTCATCCTAGTGGCCTCATTTACTTACCCATGTTAGACATTTTCTATAATAGAAAAATGATTTTCAGTGCCCTTGTTTGTACAACCATCACCATATGTGTCAGCAGGTTACTGACATTCACCAAAGCTTTCTTTTCCTACACTGCATGCCTAAGCCTACACATAATGATTGCTCTCATGTTTTTCATGTTCTGCTCCCCTTAGATCCACCATCATGCTTAGTATGCTACACCTGTTTTTCCTCTTTAAAATGTATCTTCTTTTATATTTTTCAGTAAATTACAGTAAACATCTATTTTCCTCCTCATGGGTTTTAACAAACCTTGTTGGACCCCTGGCATGTCATTGACTACTCTACAAGTCTTAGTTTCAACAGTAAACACTTTTCCACTCTTACTGCTGAATGCAGTTAAGCTAAGGAAGATGAGCCTTAAGCTTACAAATCATGAAAAGCTGCCATTTAGGTGCCACTCTCTACTTCCTGCTTGCAGACTATTTCTGCATCCACTTTACCAACTAAACTTCTAGCCCTTACCATTTTGTTCACCCACCTGCTTCCTTTGTGCCATGGAGTCAAGTCATTTTCTGAGGGTCACTGAATTTATTTTTCTGCCTTGGTTGTGACTTATTCATTGAGTTGTGTTGAATGAACCTGAGAAGAGCTTAAAGACATCAGAGTAGTTAGCGATTGAAACAGGAGGGGAGACTACCGTTTGCCTACTTGTGATAAATGTGAAAGAAAATGCATAGAAATTGTCAATACTGATGAGACAAAATGGGTCAGGATCAAAGAAAAATGGAAATAAATATAAATGTACAAAGTCTAGGCAAAAAGCTACCTGATTTTGTGGATTTAAGGGAAGAACAGTGTTTTGCAGTATTGTAATAGAACAGAACCATAACTGGCATAGAAACATAGAAGATCACAATTTAGAGGAGGTACAGAAAATGCAAAATAAAAAAATAGATGGTGTAACAGTATATATAAGTGAAAAAATCAAATGAACAGATCAAATGAGTAAATCAGGAGGAGAAAGAAAATGTGATTGTGGGGTCATGTTGGAGACTGGAAATGACAGTTTTTACAGGAGATTAATGCAAGACTTCACTCTTCAGGTTGAAGAAAGAAATAAAAAATGATAGATCATATCATTACTAATAGGGAAAGTGGAGGTAGCAATGATATGGATCAGTTATGTTAAATGGATTATAGTAGCTGCAGCTGCATCCAATAGAAGGATCATCCCTTAAGCCCTGTGAGAATGAGTCTAATAAAGGTAACATTACCATATACCCAAGGAATAACAAGCTTTAGCTTACTGCTTGTCAAATGAAGGAGGCAATAGGCCCTCAGATGTGAAAGTATATCACAGTTTGGGAACACATCCTCGTCAAACTGAGTGGCTCACAAGTAGTCTGAACAGAGAAATGACTCATTTAAACGTGAGGGTTCTGGGATTCGTGAGGGCAAACATAGGTAAAATTAGGCAGGCATGAAGGGAACATAGAAGAACATTAGTAAAAGATATAAAAGGTCTTCTCCGATGCAACACGTGTTCACATGATCAAACATTCAACTTAGAAAGATGTAGTAATGTGGTTACTGAAGTTGTGTGATAACTCATTTTTTTTAATTGAATAAGGAATACATAAATAAATAAATAAATAACAGAAGACTGCTCAAGACATATCAAGATATTTAAACTTCATAACAAAACAGTAAGGAAGGAAGTATAAAATGAAAATTGACAATGCCACTTGTAGAAGAAGGAAGCTGGAAAGCTGGTCAGAAATGCAAAAGTCTAACATGAAAGAAAGCTGTCAATTCAGTCCATATAGGAGATGTAATACTCTTTTAATATTTTATTACTTAGGTCATCTTCTAACTCAGGCTGGAAAATAACATCCTGTTGAGAACTTGTTGGATGGGTAGACTACCACATGTTGAAATCTGATTTGAAGCTCTAATCCCTTCATGGACCCCTTTATTCCAAAGTTATTGTACAGCCAAGGATATCCAAATCATACAGTGCTTCTTCCCTTGGTTTCTCTGAAAACAGACCTGAACTAGCAGGGATAACCTGGTTAAAATACATACATACATACACTCATAGTAAATGAATGAATAAGTAAATATGTAGATGTTTTATTTGTCCAGTGGCTATGTATTTAGTATTACAGTTGCTGAGCTTAGAGAAATTATTACAGTTGGATAACTAGGCTACAGTTAGGTTCCATCTTTGACAGTTCTTATTTGTATTTGTCCTCTGTGTAACCAGGTGATAATGGTGTATGTGACTCAAGTGTCCATTCCCAGTAAACAAAAAATACATGTAACGTAGAGCAACACATCTTTACACACCACATAGTCTGCTCCATGAATGGCGCACTCATCTGGAACACATGTATACCAGTCTGCCTGCATGGATAAACATGCATAAAACTTATAGAAAAATAAAAATAAGAAATCACCGCACTAGAACAACACAAAGTCTTGAATTCCACAAAGTTTTGAGTGCTTTGATGTAATATCTATCAAGCCTATTTTGAAGATTGTCAGACTGCCTGTCAAAGGACTTACTTTTCTAAAATGTTTTTAAATAGTTTAATTGATCATACAAGCTATTTTACATATTTACTGTTTACTATTTTTTACCGCATCTGCTATTATGTTTTTCATACAATATTTGCTTTTTTACACAATATTTATTTTTATATTTAATGGTGTTAGTGTTTAACGTGTATATATTTGATGCAGGTAGTTTGGGAATAGTAATTGATTTTGTAATGTATATATACCTTTAAATTTTTGCCAGTTTCAGAAGTACAGATCACATTGTTTCTGATGAAGTTCCTTTACAATTGGAATGAAAGTGCTCAAAACTTTGTGGAATTAAAGACTCTGTGGTGTTCTAGTGCGGCATTTTTTAAATTTTTCTTTAAATTTAACAAGTACGCTGATTGTGATTTTGGGTATTTTGGATGCATAAAACTTATGAATCTGTGCATTTTTATCTAAATGAAAAAAGACAATACATATGCAAACAGACAAATTACTTACTGATATCTCTAAATGTTCTTTCTTGATGCAAATTTGGACTTGGCTTCACCTCTGTTAGTTTTCCTATTCATAGTACAAATGTTTCATTTTTCTCCAGCTGTATTCCTTGGCATCATTATCTTGCTTAGAAATGCACATTTAGTGACAGCATTACCTTTGAGTGTGATTTTTGGCAACATTTATAGAATTGTCCTTGTGGCAAATATAACACTTCTGGCACTTAATTTTTGAGGAAAACTTGTCATATGTTTAGAATAGTATCTCTGTGGCCACTCTGCACTTTAATCAGTGACATACTAAGTTTTTTTTTGGTGTTTTCTTCCAGTGATGAAACTCTGATACATGCATGTCTTTTATTCATGTATGTTGACTGTCTTGTATTGTCTGTCCCTCTTTGATCAGACCTCAGTTCTGTAACACATCTCATAATGTAATAGAAACTGACCACAGTCATTGTCTGGACTGATATCTCTTATGTGGTATGATACTAGTAGGTCATCATCCTTTGAAATAGTCAAGGCCTTTGATAATTTTTCTCTTCTCTGAGTTTTAGCTAGGTTTGTTGGTGCTGCAAGTAAAGCCCCACTAACTAGCTCTGTGCTACAGTTTCTGTCACATAGACATTCACTACATGACAAAGACATAGCCAGCACCCCAGAAGAGATGTATGTTTACAAGTGGTTTGTCTAATCGGCATTGCCAGTCAAGGACTGATGTGCATCTCAGCTCATATCATGTCTCCTCAAACAGACTGAAGTCACAACGATTGCTATTCAAGCAGCCATGATTGTGATCATGGCTGCTGAAATGATCACATAGACTACATGTGGGAATTGATCAGCACCTCTTCTAATCTCCTGATTGTGCCCCCTAACAGCTTGCACCTCATCAGTTTCCATCTTCACGCTATGTGTGCAACAGCTTTGTAGCTAGGATTGGGTGGTTTCTGGTGCCAGTTACATGGTGGGCATAATTTCTTTCTTTATTTCTACATGCATGTTAGGCCAGTCTTCCAGGTGTATTTCTGTCATATCAACAGTGGGCGCATGGTCTCATCTGGAAAAATCCATATAAATTAAAAAAATTAGCAGTAGGCTATTCACTTATTGTACAATTCTTAACTGACTTGCATGTCTTATCCCTGTATTACCTTAATGGTACACTGTTGTGATACAGTTTTTGAAACAGTTTTGCCCATTTACCATTTGCCAGAACTTATTAAACATGGTAGAACTTCTTAATTTTCTTTAAATTAGATTCAAGTTTAATCTACAGTGCATTTTTTGATTAGAAATGCTAATGCTGATGTAGTACTGGAGGTTATATGTGCAACATTATGTTTAAAAAAAATGTAGACTAATTTATCCTGAATGAGAAGTTTGTATTTTAAGGATGCATTTCCTTAGTATTATTATACATACAATCTGTCCATTTCATCTACATCTTGTTGGCTAGGTAAATATATGATTCGGTAATACAATCTTGTTCTATAGATTCCTTTAATTTTTTTGCACCACATTTTAGACATTTCCACTCACTCACACAAGCATTTTTTTGTAAACTTTGTTTTTACTGCTTTACTTTGATGTCACTGTTGACACCATACAGATTACATCTGACCATTTGGACTGTGCATCCACTCTATATAGAAATACTATTATGTTAATGGCCTTGTAATGTGAATTGAAATGAAATGCCAAAGTTCAGAATAACATTCTCCAGCATGCAATCATCCTGTTATTGGTATATTTTGAACCACTTGACGTCCACTCCATTTTTTTAATAATTTCTTGAAATTCTGGGTGAATGCTATTGTACTACTCACAAAACCTGGGCAAATAACTTCCTCTTAGCTATTTCCTAGAACATCTCCTTTATATGAGGAAAACATTTACTTAAACATGAAAGCATGTTATATATTAGTATGTAATACTACTCCTTGCAACCTCATGCAATACAAACAATTTCGCAATCAGGCTAAATGCTTAGTTTTCAAAAACAAAAAAAGAATACTTCCAAGGTATTCAAGACCAGCATAAACACAATCCCAAGAAATTATGGGGAGCAATCAACTCCCTACTTCGCCAAGGAACTAACAATACCCCATCCTCCAACCCAGAAAATAGTCCCTCAGAGCTAGCCTCACTTTTTAATAAATACTTTATTGGCACCATCACCAAACTTACTACTACCTTCCCACCCATCAAGCCTGTCCCACTATGAACACCATCAGCCCATACCCCATCAAATCATCTACCTACCTTCTCACTATCACTCATTCCCTCATCCACCATCCAAAAATGTCTCCCTAAACTAAAACCATGTACTAACGCCCCAGATAATTTGCCTGAAGAATATCTACAACTAGTAGCCTCCTCCATTGCATATCCTGTCAGCATCCTCCGTAACAGGTTCATTCATGAATCCTGTATACCAGATATCTGGAAGAAATCATTTGTTATCTCTCTTCATAAAGGCGCCAATAACTCCGACATCTCAAACTTCCATCCTATCGCCATTCTTTCCCCATCTCTAAAATACTAGAGAAGTGTATCCATACTCAGCTCATAAGTCATCTGGTAAAACACCAAATGCTTTCCCCAACTCAACATGGCTTTAGGCCCGGACATAGCAATAACACTGCCTTCATTTTCTTCTTAGACACAGTAAGTAGAGCCAGTGATGCTGGTTCCTTTGTCTCTGCACTCTGTCTTGATTTATCAAAGGCATTTGATACCATTTCCCACTCCCTACTGCTTACTAAACTCTCTAACCTCGACCTATCTCCCCTCACCCTACAATGGTTCACTAACTATCTCAGCAATAGGCAGCACTCTACCATATAGCAGCATTCTTATAGGTTCATAGGTTGGTACTAGGCTATCGGCCCTAGGGCCTATACAAGCCTAGCCATAACAATTCCCTTGCTATTTCTTCCCACACTATTACTTCCCTGGACCCCTGTCTAGCAGGGCAACTGATGTGATCCCCGGGGTGAATTTCCTTTCTCCCATCCAGTTGTCAAGGTTCCTTTTGAAGAGGGCCAAAGAGACGCTTTGCTTGACATGTATGGTCCATCTGTTCCAGAAACTGGGGAGTCTGTGGGTCAGGAACCTATCCCTCCAGTATGTTTTGCTTATTGTGATGACAAGGTTTAGATCCCTGGAGCATGTGGCTCTAAGTGATTGGGATTTCTTTAAGTGTAGCATGTCCAACAGCTCTGGGTTTGACATGGTCTTGTATGTTAAGCAGAGATCGCCACTGAGTAGACGATATGTGACAGAGTATAGCTGGAGTTTTTTAAGACGGTCAGCATAGGGCTTCTGCTTTAAGCCTGTGATTCTTTTAGTGAGGTATTTCTATGGCCTTTCCAGTTGTTGCAGATGTCTTGAGAGGTACATACCAAATGGGGCATTGTATTCTGTAATGGGTCTAATGAGGGATGAGTACAGTGGGACAATGACCTCCTTTTTTCTGGATGAAAAGCCCTTAGTGATGAGGTGTGCCACATAGAAGGATTTCCTGACTGTTGTGGCGATGTGGTTATCAAAGGTGAGACCACTGTCCACCTGTGTCCCCAAGTCTCTTATCATACTTTCAGTGTTTAGTGTACTGCCACCTATGTGGTAATTCACAGGTACATGTTTTTTCCCAAAGGGGATAACTATACATTTCTTGGCATTGAGCTTGAGCCCATGGCTCTGGCACGAAGCATCTGTTTCTGTAAGCCCCTTTTGTAGAGTATCCACATCATTTGGGGATTCAGTAATGGCTCCCAGTTTGCAGTCATCTGTGAACTTTGTTATCCAGAGTACCTTAGTGTTGGCCGGAACTTCACAGAAGTAGATGCCAAACAAGAGCGGTCCCAGGACTGAACCTTGAGATACCCCTCTTGTCACTTGTCTGGAGATGGATTTGGAGTCGCTACTTTTATAGTGTGGGTTCTGTCAGTAAGCCAGTTGGCAACCCATCGAGTGACGTAGGAATTAATGCCCAGCTTAGTAAGTCTATCTATGATTCCATAGTGGGAGATGATGTCAAAGGCCTTGGTGAGGTCCAGCTAGGCTGTGTGGACTGCCTTACCCTCGTCCACGTCTCTTGAGACTGATTTGAAGAAGTCATTCAGGTTCAGGAGACAAGCTCGGCCCTTTACGAACCCAAACTGGGTGGGGTCCAGTGTTTGAAGGTTGCCATTGTCTTTGTTTATAACTTCCATGATAATATGTTCCATGGCCTTGCAGATCAGGCTCATCAGACTGATGGGGTGGTAGTTCCTAGGATCCAAGTTGGATCCCCCCTTGTGGAGTGGTATAACTGTAGCCGTGTGCCACTCTTCCCCCCCTTTCATTACTACTAATACAGGTGTTCCCCAAGGTTCAATTCTGAGTCTCCTGCTATTCAGTATATTTGTCAATAACTTTCATAATACCCTTACCCATAGTACTGTCATCCAGTTTGCAGATGACTCAACCATCATCTGCTCTTCTAAATCTGTTACTGTATTACAGCATCTTACCCAAGAAGCATTTACCTCTACTGAACACTGGATGTCCCAGAACCACCTCGCTCTTAACCTCAATAAAACAAAATTCTTAATATTTATCCCCACAAAATCCAGCCCTGTTGACAAGTCTCTTTTTACTGTTTGTTCCCACAACAACACTATCACTGAAGTTGTCCCTAGTACCAAATTGCTAGGTGTCATCATTGATGACAAATTAACTTTTGACCTTCATATCCACAGCAACATCAAAAGCTAGGTGCTCTTTATAGGCACAACTATTTCCTTAGCCTCTTTGCTAAAAAGGCCTTGGCCTCATTCTTCCTGCTTCCAACTCTTGCATACGGCGCCCCCATCCTTACCAACCTACAGTCCTCCTTAAAAAATAAGCTAGACTCTTGCTGCAACAAAGTCGCTAAATTTGTTACAAATGCAAACTTTTCTACCCACCACTGTTCCCCTCTGCATCAACTACATTGGCTAGAATCCACCCATCATCTTACTTATCTACAGCTAACTACAGCCTACCAGATAATCTACCAATCTGAAACCTGCCCTTCCCTCTCATCCATTCTGACCAAGTATCAACCCAATCGTCACCTCACGTCTGAAAACAAAATGTTATCGTCTGTCGAGAAACCCAAACTCTCAGCTGGCCAAATGCTGTATTCTCATGCTGTCTCCAAGTTATGGAATAATCTTCCTCCTTCACTCAGGACAATCAGTATTCCCGCTTCCATTAAAATATCCCTCAAATTACATCTCTCCTCTCACTGGCTAAGCTCATGTACCCCAACACCTGACTTCCCACTCTGGAGCCTTAACCTTTACCAACTTTCTACAACATTCCCCTCCACTTGTCTGTACCATTCTGAATCCCAGCTGTCACCTTGACTGTACTCTTCCTCCTAAAGCCTTTCTGTCACCTCCTTTCTACCCTGAGCTCAGCTACGAACTCTACAGACATATTTATATTCGTGTTATTCTAGAATACATGGCATCATTGCCTGACTGTAAAACTTTATTGCTGTTTCTGCGGTTACTTTCTTTTCATGTGATAGTACTGCTCAAAGTACCTCATTCTGTGTATCAACATGTTTCACTCTTGCATGTAATCAATGATCACTTGTATGTAATTAATGAAATGATAGTTCTGTTCAAAATGTCCTATGTATTAATATTTTTTACTTTTGTATGTAATTAATGTGGAGCTGAATGCAATAATTAAATAAAATAAAATAAATAAATGTAAGAAATGGTAGAGAGTATTCCTTAATATGGTCAACTAAATATATGTTCATAAGTTCTTAAAAAGAATTAAACCAAAGTTTTTTTCATCTAAAAAAGAAGCAAAAAGGTAGATAGCTGTAAAACAAGTGCAGTATAACATAAGCATTGTTTTATGTAGTGTCTTTATAATTCTGGACCATATAAGGTAATTATATATGACTTGGATGCATTAGTCACAACACGCACCTAATCACCCTGGATTTCAGTGCTATTCCTATAAATATACTTTGATTGAATCTACGGTTTATTAAAAGCTATTGACGTAAATTCCACCATGTTTCTGTCATTTATTCATTCATAATAATGTAGCACTTCTCTTAAAACTTGAATGCCATCAATTGCTTTGTAAGATATTGTTATTATTTTGAAAATGGAATTTTAATGATTTGTTCACATCTAGAAAAACAGAGAGATACCAATATATTTGATTTATCAATAAAACTGTTTCCTTTCATGTTGTGTAGGACAATGGCTTTGTATATTATAAGCTGAGTATATACGATATTAGGTGCAATATTTCTTGTAATTGTAAACCTGATTCCATGAGTCATTTCTCATTACTCTTTTCTGTAATGCCAGTGATTTATTTTGAATGACCATCTTTTCTGTGTTTGCACCTAATTTGTTTTATTTTAACTGTACAAAATATTAAATGAGTGGAATCCCTGGATGGTAAAATATGAACTGTATGTGGCCTAATTTGTCCCTTCATATGTTTTTGCTATGTTTGTTTGTCTTTTGGCTTTTTCCCGGTAAGGGGTTTCCACAGCAGAACTCCGGTCCGCTAATGATTGGCAGTAGATTTTTTATGAAATGCAGAGGTGCCAGCTCGACGCCCAACCTTCAACGAAGGCATGCCCATTTATGCACGCATATTCTTTCGAACGCTACCCAACCGCGGGGAGGACATGCAGACTCCACACAGAAGGCATTCCCAAGCCAAGCCGAGAATCGAACGGGAGAACCTCTTGCTGTGAGGTAACAACACTGCTGCCTTCCAAATATATTTAGCTGTGTCCTCATTAACTTGCTTGCTGTTAAATCAGTTAAGATGATACCTAATACTTCCTTCGCTAGTATAAAATGAAAAGTTTTCTAATGAGAGAACATGAGAGTTTTACAAATGTTTTAATATGTGTTAGCTGATGCACATTTCCTAGCTGTAAGGCAAAGCTAAAATGCTGCCTGCCTGTTCTCCAGTTACAAATCATGTTGCAGTCAGGTTGTTTACTGAAATTTCTAAATTTGTAGGACATTTTTGCACTATTTTGGACAATGAGTATACTTATCTATTCCATTGTATATTAGCTACTTTATTAAATGGCCTTTGAAAAACACTTATTAAGGAGGTTGTTTTCAGTTGTAAGGTATGTTGCCATCATTAAGTCTAGTATGAACAAGCTGTTAAACTTCTGCATTGGCAAAACCATTGCATTCAAGGTTTTGATCACCTTCTACATAGATAGCAAATCATTATCATTAATGGAGCTGACATAATTAAATGGAAGTATGTATAATATCACTAGTAACAGAAAGGCCATTCCTTCTACCTTAAGCATCTGCTGAAGGCGAACCTCATAATCACTTTTCATATGGTTGTATGCAGGGTGTGCATACTTTTATGGCACCATGTAGTGTATCAGGTGAGATGGCTCTTTGGCTTTACTCAGTGCACTGCTCTAAACATGCTGTGCTTACCTTATGTGACTGTAAATTATTTATATTTCTGAAGACTGCACAAGTTGGATGTTAGCCATTGACAGTAGACTGTACTGTAGCTGCTGTGGGGTTGTTCCAAAGTGGAATCTGGTTATGTCAGCAAACATTTCTTGTAAGTTTATTCGTGTATTTGCAACATTGGTTTTTAAGGTTAATTATAAGTCCTTAAGATGTCAAGTCTGAGAATTTTTTTTTTTCTGGAAGATTTGTAGAAATGAAAGTGTTTTTTTTCCATGGAGTAGTCTCTGATCCTGAAGATGCAGCTAGAGAAAAATCAGCTATTAAAGAATTCATTTAGATACTTCAAATTTGTAAGAAGAATACAAACTGTACTTCTTTAATGTATGCTGCTTTATATAAATAAAGCCTCTGGACTGGAAGGCATTTGCCAGATGTAGTGTCACAGTATAGTATCACATTAGGCATTTACATAAAGTATTTGTGTTTTGTAAAGTGGAAGAAGATAGCAAGCATAACACTGGAAGAAATGTTGTGAAATAATCAAAGAAGACTACAGTATTCACATGATTTTCCCTAATATTACTGATGTCCTGTCAAAGTGATGTAAAATGGGAGGGTCCTTTATTTTTTATAATTCAGCTTTTAATGAAGATCAGCAGGTCTGAGTGCCAATATGAGAAGAAAAGGAAGGTGTTTCGTTTAACAAATAACCATACTGAACATGACCAGGGAGAACATGTGGAAGAAAGGAACATAGTGAATTGGGATGACCAAGGCTTGTAGTGTGTACTGTCCATCTGAATGGCCACTGAAGAGTTTGCATTAGTAACTGAAGTGATGCTGGCTCTTCTTAGAAATGGAAGTGGTACTGCAGGCTTTTAGCATGGCAATGGTATTAGCCTTACATAAGGGTGGCTCTAGGAAAGCTCCAGACAGTTATAAGCCTGTTGATCTGAAATCCATATCACATTACTTATAGGACTAATTATGTAACTCAGTGGATGTTTTAAATGCTGGTATGTGTTACAGATACTAACCAACATGGCTCCACACTGCACTGAACATAATCTTGCTGCCCATTTACAGGGTGTCTACTCCTATCCACAAATGTCCACATATACACTTTGCTTTACAAAAATAGTTATTGAGTGAAGCTCTGTTTACTTGCTTTCCAGGCTCCTCAGTTATGCAATTCATATTTTACCTGAGAAGTTTTTCTTTTTTTTTTTTAGTTTCTACTTTGTTCATTCTGTTGCACATAAGCTTCTTAAAATCTTTTTGCCATCTCATTATACTATTCTTGCAAAAAATGTAAATAAATAAGCATTGTGTGTATTATTCATTTTTTCCCCCTCAGCAATGCTTTTGACATTATTCCTCACAGGAGGACTGTTGAGAAACCAGAATGTGTAGGTTACATCCTAAAGGGTTAGATTAACAGGAAATTGGCTCACTGATGGAAACTAGAGGGCAACAGTTAGGTGTGTCTGGTGAAAAAACTGTAGCCATGCAAGTTTCAGAAAGCTTATCAGTAGGACTAGTTTTGTTTTGCACATTTGTTTCACATCTCATACAGAAATTGAAGAGGAAAATCAACCTCATTGTGGAAAACACAGAGTGGTTTGTTTGACACAAGTGAGGCAGCACTGTTTTCTTGAGTTTAGTACAACTGGCAAGGTACATTAATAAGTGGAATATCTGGAATTTTAATGCTAGGTGACACCATTTATGTACTTCAGTGAGATGACTCCAGATAAAGGTCTACCTTTCAGAAGGATGTAACCCTGGAAAATCATATAAAGAAAGAATCAGGACTTTATTATATTCATTAATCCAAGCTTTTATTGCATTTTCTAAAGGCAGTAGCAAAATCCAGTAAGATCTTGATGCTCATCCATGGCATTAAACTTGAAAAATGCAAAATACTGAGATCCTAATATTGTACTGTGTAAATGTCAAGTCATAGTTGGTGTACTCCGTTTAGTTCTTTCATTTGTACTTCAACTGGGAGTGCAGACTTTAGAGGACACACGCAAGCTAAAAATGCTATATTTGCAGGGTCTGGTAAACACACACTAAAAGAACTGAGAAAGAGTGAAGATATAATATGAGTGCATCAGATTTTCAGGGAATAAGTGTAAGAGATGCAGCTGAAGAGAAACATGAGGGTTAAAGGCATGTATGTCAGAGATGTAAGCATCCCCCAGCACTCAGCATGTCAAAATGCAGCCTGCTGGCAGGGATTCTCTAGAAACATTGTGAGTACCAGTACAAGTTTCCAAATCTATTTCAGCCACATGTTGTTAAAGTCACTTAATGTAATACAATTGTTTTTGTTGTATAGCTCAGTGACTTCTATCTATGTGCTTTTATGTTTCTGAAACCTGTCTATTCAAAATACTACTTCCCAGGATTTCTTTTTTCACTAGTCATTATAGTGATATATGTGGAGTGAAATGTTATGCTATAAAGTTTACATCATTTACAGTGTCTAAGACAAGGAGGCATTATTGTGTTTTATGTAATTTCTCTTTCTCTGAGGTAGACTGATTTCAGAATGAGAATAACTAAAAGTGGTGTTCGGGTAAAAAATGTGTTTTTTTTTTCAATCTTGCACATTACATTTGCATGAAACAAGTTTACCTCTGTATACATGTGTTAGATATTGTCTGTTCCCAAGCAGTTTTTGCTTTATGTTTGTATTTAGAACAGATGGGTGCTGAAGAATAGTAGTGGAACCTAATACAAGGTAGTTTTGAGGTTTTGCCCCCGGTACCCCATTTAGTACACATTATGCAGTGGACTTTTTTTTTTTGCCTTCCTGTAAAACACATTGAAATCCTGTCAGGATGTAAAAACAAGTATATTCTCTCCCACTCACACACCCACCCAATGAAGAAGTCTGGTAACTGCAATAGACGAAGTTACTGAGAAGCACAAAAACATTGCTGCCATTTTTAATCACTTCTAATTAGCGAAGCAAATTTCATTTGATGTTTAAATTAAAAATAACTTCCAAAAATAGAACTTATAAAAAAGCAAAGACGTCTTTTGTAGTTTGACCTTTCAGCTGTTCATATCGCTGCATTCACTAATGCCGGTACATACTGAATATTTACAGTGTACTTTGAATTACAGTATTCATGAGTTGCTTAGTGCAGGTTAATGGAGAGCTTTTGCTAATGCCTAGCCTAGATGGAAGATGGGATGGGGAAGGGAAAGTTGCATAAACTGTAGCTGGTGGACGCAGTAGGCTGTTACTCTTCTTTCAGGTTTCCCTATGAGTGTTTGATACTCATTTAATTGGGCACTGTTTCTGTTTACTTAATTCTGGGGTTTTAAATTTGTATCATAGCTTTTGCCTACTGTTAAGACTGCAATTTCTGAATTTGTGCTGCTGCTTTTTTTGCCTTTAAAGGATGTTTCTCCTGTTCTCCTATTTGTGCAACTTTGGAATCAGTATATTTAAGTAAGGAAGATGTGAGGGCAGTGAAACACAGAGTGTGAAGAAGGACTTGCCTCCTGGGGAAAAAAATTATTTTACTGTGGTGCAATGTGGTGTTTTGTATACTGGTGTTTTTGAACGTTTGAGATACCAGTTAATTGTTGGATGGTTTGCAAGTTATTCATTCACAGGGAAAGATTTTTGCATCAGCATGTTTGTATAGTACTTTGACGGAGGACCTTATCGTCTGTTAATAGAATATGTTTCAGTTTAATAGTAGTGTTTTGGACTACATATTGAATTGCAAAAGGTGTCTATGAAAGTAAGAAATGCAGCATGTCCTTTGCTTGCTGCAGTTATTTCTTACATCAGCTCTTACTTGTTGAGCAAGATTGCTAATTGTTATAAGTCAGCAATTATTAACTAGATGTGACAGTCCTCTAATGTACCAACAGCAGATTGCTTTAAGGAGAAGTGATCATGCTTTCAGAGTAATCTAATCTGTGTCCTCACGTCTGCATGATTACAATCAAATGAACAGAGATTCTACATTATCATGTAATACAGGAGTTTTCAGTAGATATTGGCCTGGTAGAGACAGTCAAAAGGGGGAAACCACAACATTTCTATAGAATTAAATCTAATTGTGAACATAGTTTTGAGTGTGAATTTTGTGTGATAGTCTCCTTTACCCATGCAAAGGACTTGGATTGATTGAAGTCTGTTTCAGACAGGTACTGTTCTGTGTTTGAGCTCATCAATCTTATTTGATATTTTTCCTGAATATTTACTTAACAGGCACCTAGTGCACTCATAGTACCCTCCTAATTGTGAACTGCAGTGATTTATGCAAGACAGCCATTGTCTGCTGATGGTTAATAATTCAGAGTGGTTCAGCAGCCACTGTTTATTATGGAGCATATTCAAAAGATTTAGTGGTCACCTTAGTGAATTAAAGCCCAGACAAAAGTAGAAATACCCCCCCAACCCCTCCATACACACACACACACCTAATAATGTCTAATCATCATGGCTGATTTAAAATACTGATGTGAAGTTGTTCTATCTCGCCTTCATTCTTACTGATGGGTTCGGAGCCGATCCCTCGGCTCTGAGTCGGCCAAATTGCAAAGCTCCAGGTCTCCAAGCAGTTTGAGGCCAAAACCCTATCTCATGATGCTCCTCTACTTCCTTTAGATCTAGTTTTCCGCTGCAACAGATCGAGCGTATTCCTTCAGCTCAGGCCGTTTTTTGAAAGTCAGCCAAGTAAAAGTTTTCTTTTTGTTTTTTCATCTTCTTCTTTTTGGAGAATTTTGTCTCCTTAGCCGAAGTTAGGCTAGTATTTTCTTTACTTTCCGTTTTAGTGTGAGTTTTAAAGTTAAATAATTTCCGTTGTTGGCGTTAGGCCATGTGTTGTTTTTGTGCCTGTTTAGGCATCTTTGTACCATATCCCCTCATAGCTGAGTTTAGGCTTTAGCTCATAGCCGAGTTAGGCTTTATTTTCTTTTTGATAGCAGATTGCTAAAACAGTGAAGTAGCCTCTTATCTCAGCTGGTCAGGCTTTATATCTTCATTTCACAGCCAAAGTTAGGCTTTATTTTCATTAGTGATCGTTTGAATTCAGATTGTTCTTATAGCCAAGTTTGGCTCTGAATATATTTTGGGATAGTGATTATTCTGTTGTTTCTGACATTGTCTTGTGGATTATTACTATGTCTGAAAAGGTAAAGTCGGGCTTCAAGAAATGCCCCAAGTGTAGCCAGAAGATGTCTCTCACAGATGGTCACACCATCTTTGTTTATTGTTTAGGCGAGGTCCACCTTCAGGAAGTTTTTGCAGTGTGTCACGGGTTTAGTACTAGTGTTCTGGCAGAAAGGAAAAGGAAGCTAGTGGAAAGGGACCTTATTAAGTCCGCCTTTCTGTCAGAATTGGACTTGTCTCCTCAAAAGAAACCAAAACCTTCTTCTTCTTGTACGTCTGTCTCTGGTTCAGAGCCGAAAGGCCTTTCGACTCCGAAGGTATTGAAGAAGGTGTCTGACTTAGCTCCACAGTTAGCGGAGCCGACTGTCCAGGCAGTGGGTAGGAGCCAGTCTCTAGTCTTGGAGCCGGTATCTCCAACCTTAAGGTCTTCGATTCTGGGCTCACCTAGTCCTTCCATGGTCTCCTCTTGAGCTTCCAGACTATCGGATTTGGACGTGGATCGTGTGGTGAGGAGATTGCTACCGAATCCAGCGCTACCAAAAATTTTATCGGCTTTGACTCTGGCAGCTTCGGAGCTGATCAAGTCACCTACCCCGCTTACTGTTCCTCCTCCAACTCGACTTGAGCCTTCAGAGCCAGAGGCAGCTGATCAGTTGATTGTGGAACCGTTGGTGCCGACACCCATGCCTGGCCTATTGGCACTGAATACTCTGATGTCTTCAGCCATGGCTGCAGACTCTGGGAGCCCACACTCACACGTCGGTTCCGGGGGGGGGGGGGAGTTGAACCGATGTTTTGGTTATACCTCTTCCACTCGGGGCTTCAGTGCCAATGAGCTCGGCTCCCACCTCAGGATCGGAGCCGGTGGCTTTGGTGCGAGGTGAGTCCTCGGTGTCTTCGGATCAGGGGGCTTCCTCGCATCAGAGCCATGGTGCCTTTGATGCCATAAGGAATGTCTTGTTCCCCCAAACAGTCACAACTTCTGAAAAGACTGCTTCTTCCCTTAAAGCACCGGAATCTTCTCAGTCACTACAGATCCATCGTAAGCGTAGGGACCCGGAGCCTCAGGAAGCCCCCTTGGGGAAACCTGCTCTTCTGAGATGTCCCCAGAGGCTCCCACTGAGGAGGTCCTGAGGAAGAGGACATGTAAGAGGAAACATATGGATTCCCCTCAGGAATCTGTCACATCTGACACCAATTTGGATGAATTAGAAGGGTCACATCAACCCTTCCAAGGACGAATCAGTGCTCTTGAAAGCTTTTGGGTCCAGAGCCTCCACCTCTTGGGTGTCTTCGCCCTTCGATGAGTTGATGGATCTTTTATCTCGAAGGGCATGGGAGTCATCAGATACCATGGAGCCTGTCCCGAGAAGACCAAACAAATATATTTCTGCACCTCATGATAAGGCCTTTTTATCTAAACCTATTCCTGTTGATGCCATGGTGGTTGCGGCAGCCACTAAGAAGGAGATGTCAGAAACCTCTACATCTGTCCATCCTCCTAATAGAGACTCTAGGATTATGGACAGATTTGGCAAGTGCATGTTCAGTACTACGACATTTGCTCTTCGTTCGTTGAACTGTCTAACTCATTTTACCAGGCTTCAAAGAGATCTCCTGAAAGAGCTTGGAGATACTCTTCAGGGTGCAGTAGCTGATTCAGTAGCAGATATGGTGACATCTCAGCTTGCTACCCTTAATTCCTTCATCAACTGTTCCATGCGTTTAGTATCTTACGCAGCTGATGGGACAAGTAGGGGTGCAGGAATAGCTCTTCGGAGACAGGTTTGCCTTCATAATAGCAAAACACAATGGTGCGATTGCTCATATGAGCGAATCGTAACCATGAAACTTACAACAGCGACAGTTGTAAATGTTGGAAAATCAGCAAATCGAAAAGGCAATTAGCTGATTTTCAAACATTAATGCAAGCCCCCCTGCACCCCCCACACCCCATTTTATTATTCTAACTCTGAGATCGCACTACAGTGGGGAAAGGAACCATTTTCCGATCCCCACTATAGTGCAATCTGCCCCAGTATGTCGAATGTGCAATGAGCGACTCTCACTGTGTATTCGCTTATTGCACACTCAAACCTTTTTCCGTTCGGCGTTTGCAAACTTTGCAAACTGCCTTTTGGAAAATCGCAGTTCGCCCTTGTGCAATACGCACATGTAAAGGTAATCCTCAGAGACATTCCTGGATGCGCTTGTGTTCTTTTGCAGAACCTTTCAAGTCATCATTTGTGAATGCCCCGTTTGATGGTTCCTCACTTTTTGGACCTAAAGTTAAAGAGACCCTCACCAGATGTGAACAAGACAGAAAGACTCTATCTGCCGTAGGAGTCCGTTTTTCCACGCCTACTAGACCTTATCCCAAAGGTCAGCGGAGTGGGAAAATGTGGTTCCGTAAAGCCCAAGGAGCCTTTTCAGACACATGAGGTGAAACCCCCTACAGGGGCAGAGGAGGGGCCAATAATGGAAGACGCCATCCACGCAGCAGAAGGGTTCTGAAGAACCAAGGTGACAGGGATCAGTTCCTTGGGAAACACTATCAGCGCTCTTGAAAGGAAGCCCACCTGTCCATCTCTGGAGGCAGTCGGGGGACGACTATCTTTGTACCTAGGCACCTGGCTCAAAATCACAAAAGACAACTGGGTACAAGGTATAATATCCAGAGGATATATTATCCCCCTTCACTCATGCCCAAAACCTTTAAGAAGGATCCCAGACGTTCTACCCAGTCTGTGAGGCATAGCAACAATAGAGATTCAAAAGTTGCTAGAAAAGAGAGTCATCGAATCAGTCCCGGCAGACCAGAAAGGATCCGGAACTTACTCAAGATTCTTTTTAGTACCAAAGAAAACAGGGGACTGGAGACCGATTCTAGATCTCAGCAGACTCAACAGATCTGTAGAAAAGGCAAAGTTCCGGATGGTCACGCTTCAGTCAGTACTTGCCGTTCTTGGGGAAAGACAGTTGGATGTGCTCAATAGATATCCAGGATGCGTACTACCACATAAAGATGGCCAAGCCATCCAGGGATCATCTGCACTTTTGGCTGTGGCCAGTCATTACCAGTTTCAAGCCCTGCCCTTTGGTCTCACTACAGCCCCCAGAGTGTTTACCAAATGTATGGTAGTGGTAATGGCTCACTTGAGGCATCAAGGAATCTGGGTGTTGCCATATTTAGACGACTGGCTCCTTACCGCACCCACCAGGCATCACCTTATACAGGCAAGGGACATTACTTTATACCTCTGCTCTCAACTGGGGATAACTATAAATTCAGAATAATCTGCCTTATCGCTGTCGCAGCATAACGTCTTTATAGGAGCAGTCTTAGACACTGTCAACATGTCCCTAAAACTTCCTTTGGAAAGAATACTTGCCCTTCGACAACAGATCATGGACATTCTCCCAAAGCACAGAGCACCAGCATCGGAGATTCTCAGACTACTGCGCACCATGGCAGCAGCTATTATAGCAATACCTCTAGTGAGGTTGCACATGCACATGCGCATTCTTCAATGGCTACTATTCACACAGTGGACCTTTCAAGAATTACCTATGGATCACTTGGTTTGGATAACCAACTCATGCAAGAAGGATCTTCGATGGTGGCTGACGTCCGAATCAGTAACCATGGGACGTCCCTTTATTCTCCCCACTCCAGTTGCAACTGTGACCACGGACGCCTCCCTGATTGGGTGGGGGGGCATTATCAGGGATGGGCAGCCCAAGGCATATGGCAAGAATATGAGGTTCACTTGCATATCAGTGTCCTAGAGATGAGAGCGGTACTCTTAGAGTTGCAGTCCTTTCAAGACTCCCTTCCTCTGGGGACCATTGCAACATGTCAGTGGTTTGGTATATAAACAAACAAGGAGGGACCAGATCTTATCCCCTATGTCGAGAGGCCCTGAGAGTATGGCATTGGGCAGAGTCCACCCAGCGCTTTCTGATAGTAATGCACATCCTGGAGAAATTCATCGTGATAGCAGACAAACTAAGCAGAGCCATTCTGTTGCCACATGAGTGGTCTCTCAAGAACGAAGTGGTGGAAATGATCTTCCACAGATGGGCCCAGCCTTGCTGCGATCTCTTTGCAATTCCCACAAATACCAAATGCAGCAACTACTTTGCCCTAATCCCCCCAGTGGGGGAGTCCGCGAGGGATGCACTCGTACACGACTGGCCCCGGTCTTCTTTATGCTTTTCCACCTTTCCCTCTAATTCCCAAAGTTCTGCAGAAAGCCAGTGCCCTGGGAAGGACAGTTATCTTAATAGCCCCCTTTTGTCCTCATCAGATTTGTTTCCCCTTCCTGAAGCCTCATCTTTTGGAAGAGCCCTGGATCCTGGACAAAGATCCGGATCTTCTGACCCATTCGTCAGGAGATCTTCACACTTCTCTACAGTCCATCAAACTGACAGCATGGCTGCTCCAATTCCAAGAATAGCCAGGTTCCAAAAATTTTCAGTGGAAGCTCAACATATACTACTGTCGTCCCATACGTCCTTGACTAAGAAGCTTTATCTTAGTAAATGGAGGAGATTTTCTATCTGGGCCCAGCAAAACAAAATGTTGACCCGTTCCTTGCTTCAATGTCTGATATATTGGAATTTTTGACCAAGTTATTTAACGAAGCGGTTGCAGCAGCAACTATTTGAGTTCAACTGGCTGCTATATCGAATTTTCATGTTGGTAAACTAGGGGACAATGTCATGTCTCATACAATGGTGAAGGCCTTTCTAAAAGGTGCTATACATTTGAGGCCTCCTGTTAGATCCCCTACTACTCCATGGAATCTAAATCTTGTTCTGTCAAACATTATTCTTCCTCCATTTGACATCTTCCTGTGAATTGAAATTTCTTTCCTGGAAAACTATTTTCCTAGTGGTTATCACCTCTACGCGCAGAGTTTCAGAATTACAGACCCTATCGGTAAGGCATCCATATTTGATATTCCACAAGGATAGAGTTTCACGTAGAATAAACCCCTCTTTCCTACCAAAGGTATGCTCGGAATCCAACCTTAATCAAACCACTGAATTGCCAGTTTTCTTTCCTAATCATACTAATCGATTGGAGTATATGCTTCACAAACTTGATGTTCACAGACAGCTCCATTTCTATTTAGACAGGACAAAAGACCACAGACAATCTGACCAAATGTTTGTGTCATTTTCAGATTCCAGGAAAGGTGCCACAGTTTCCAAACCTACCGTATGTAAGTGGCTTTCGGACTGCATATCCCTTTTTTTATAGTTCTGCACATATTCCCTTGGAAAACAAAGTTAGAGCTCATGCAACTAGAGTTGCCTCTACTTCTGCAGCTTTTTTGGCCAAGCTACCAATAGATTCTATTTGTTCTGCTTTTAACTGCATATTAAAACTTCAAAAGACACCACAGCTCTGATGTTCTTCGTGTTTCACTGTTGCAGTCATTACACTTGGGTTATCCTGCTGGCAGGCTACCCTCAGTTGGCCTGAATTCCAAAGTCTAGGTCCGGCGTCGGCTGCTGTCGCCTCTTCCCTGATGTCCGTGTGCCAGGGGTATAAAAGATGCAGCCAACGCCATTTTCTTCAGTCTTTCTTGCTGTGCAGTGCCCGAAGCAGAAGCAGTTCGCAAGTGCCAGTCGGCCGACTCCTGAGATTTTCGTGTTCGAATTTCAGATCCGAAATCTTCATTAAAAGCTAAGTACCCCATTGGGGAAAACGTTTTTCTTGCTCCAGACCAATGTCAAAAAAAGTTAATAATTGTATTTCTTGTGGGAAGCAAATACCTCATAAGGATTTTCATTCTTACTGTATTCCTTGCCTAGGCCCTGACCACGACGTTGCTTGTTATCAATTTTGTGCTAGATTTAACCAGCGCACTATAAAGCACCGGTACGATTTTGCTTTTCACTATTTTGGCAGGAGATTTAATTACACAATGCCATCGGATAGCCAACCGACTACCACAATTCACAAGAAACGCAAAGAAAAAGAAAATGACAGGCATCCGAGGTCTAAAACCAACGATGAGGCTTCTTCTAAGCCATTCTCCAGCTCTCAGTGAGGCGCTTTCGCAGCCCCTGACACCCACTACTTTGGACCCACAGGCCGCTACAGACTCCCACGTGGAGTCGTTTAGGCCACTGGAAGCTCAAGGTATTGGACTTTTGGAAACTATTCCCTCAGATGGGTCCGGAGCAGCTGAGCAGGCATCGGCTTCTGCGGGTGTTTTCAGACCAACTCAATTGTACATTAAAACGACTCCAGCTACAAAAGCAAAGACTAAAGCATCTTTAAGACAAAGAAACAGGTACAGCAGCCTCATGGTCAGGCCCCCATGCCCAAAAAACAGATGCTCAAAATGGCCGAAGACTTAATTACTTTGATCAGGGGTTCCCATCCCCCTCCTGATAAGAGGTCTAGGCAAGAGACAGAATATGAATCTTCAGATCAAGTTTCCATTTCTTCAGATTCCTCTTCTGATCAGGGATACTGTCTTCCTCCCTATGAGGATTCTGATGCTGAAGAATCTATCCATTCAACCTCTCCTCCTGAGGATTACTCTTTTGGAGAAACCTTGCATGCCATGAGGGAACATTTCCACTGGGAGAGCCAAGATTATTCTGAATCTAAGAAAAGGCTCAAGGACTTTCTTTTACTACCACAACACAGGCCCCTGGCTATTCCACCTGTGTTAGACATTGTAGATGATGTATTTTCAGAGTCCAGTCTGACCCCTGATTCCTTACCTCCAGCTCCTGTTAAGCCGGACAGGTACTACAGGGTGCCTGACTCTCCTAAATTCCTTTTCAAGAACCCTGCTGCTGACCCATAAACTATTTCTCAGGGTCCCATGGCATCGGCTGCATCTTTTATACCCCTGGCGCACTGACGTCAGGGAAGAGGTGACAGAAACCGATGCCGGACCTAGACTTTGGAATTCAGGCCGACTGAGGGTAGCCTGCCAGCAGGATAACCCAAGTGTAATGACTGCAACAGTGAATACACTCGAACATCTACATTTATGGTAAGTGTACACAACTGTACTTTTTTTGTGAGTCAGGCAGAACTTTTTACCCACCACCCACCCTGTCACTGTTGTGTTCTTAAATACCACTGTCTTTCTAGCTGCCTGCCTTTTATGTTAATTTGACCATGTATCTCATTTCCTCTCTTCTTTCACTGGCTTGTGTGAGTAAGCACAAAATTATCATTTTGTGAAATCACGCCCCTTCAACTATTTAAATTTATTAGCCATTCTACTGTATTTCATAGTGCCGGAATACAAAAGTGATCACCCCCTTTCAATCTATCTTGCTGTTTTAAAAATAGTGACTCTCCACTAAAACTTAACTTTTTAGACAGGTAAAACTTAAGTTACTTACTTTCACATCTAACTTCTCTAATGCACACTGCAGTGTTTAGGATAAACCATTTTTTTTTCATCTTACCTTTAACCATCCTGTGACTAGCAATTGCTCTAATACCTGCTGGAATGCACTAGGAAGCCTTAAACTGATACAAGCACTCAACTCTCCTTATTAATAAGGAGAAATTAATCATAGGCACTAAACAGCCTATAATTGCAAAGCACCTTGCTAAGGTAAGAGAAAACAGTTCCTATACTTTAATAAAAAAATAAATAAAAAGCAGCAAGCCAGGCATGTCCAAGGGTCAGCTTCCGTTGATTTCTGCTGCCCACCTGGTGAATTTGTGCATACTGGGGCAATGCAGCAATTGCCTCATGTACACAGACAACCCTCTCCTACTACCACCCAATGCTACAACCTGTGAGAGATGCATTTACATAGCCAAACTGGAAGCAACGCTCTCTCCATCCAAGATTGTGCTAGACAGTCAAGAGGAAAAGGTTAACACCCACACTACACCTCAAGCAACACATAGCCCTTCTAAACTCACACCACCAATACCCACACACAGCAACACTAAATCCACATATGCAGAAGCCCTTAAATGAAACCTGCCCAAGCAACAAGGGCCTCCGAAGCTGAAACGCAAGCAAACATCAGTCACATCCAAAGTGTCACATAGCTCACAACACCAGTGTGCCAGCCAGCATCAGCCCCTAAGGCAAGAAAACGTACCTAACACTTTAGTCATAGGTGACTCTATAGTTAGGCACACTGATGTCCCACTCACCAGGCTGAACAAGGAGAAAATTACAGTGAGCTGCCTGTCAGGTGCCAGGATCCGCCACATAACTCATGCACTCAAGTCACTCCACAACAAGTACAAATATGACTCTTGTCATTGTCCATGTTGAAGTGAATTGACTTGAGACATACTTCCCTGGACTACATGAAAAGTGACATGGAAGAGCTCTTGGATCATGTGGCCCAGGCAGGTATGACCCTAGCCCTGAGGAGCATCTTGCCTTAGCCCAGAATGATACCACAATATAAGGACAAAATGATTGACTTCAACAATTGGCTAAGCTTCTGGTGTCATTCAAAGGGGATCCAGTATCTGTCTGCTTGGGACGACATGATCGACAGACCACAATGCTTTGCCAGAGATGGTCTGCACCTGTCGCCCCTGGGATTCAGGTTACTGGCTAAGGCTCTTGCCACCCCTATAGTGACTTGTTTAGGCAAAGTTCAAAGGACAAAACCACCACCGTAACAGGTGCAAACATGCAAAATCTGAAGGTAATGCTACTCAATGCTAGAAGTCTAAACCTCAAAATACACTCTCTCGAGGCACTCCTAAAAATGGAGAACATCGATATCTGTGCAGTAACTGAGACGTGGTTCAAGGCTCCAGAGAGTACCCCTGCAATACCAGGCTACAACCCTTACCACACTTTTTGGCTACCAAACCAGGATCGAAACACTAAAGGTGGAGGAGTGTCCATATTCACCAAGGATACTCACACCACTAGGTTAGTTGCCCAACACAATGCGTCTGAAGTTCTCCAGGTGCAACTAACACTAGGTAAGATTGTAGCTTGCTACAGATCCCCCACCATGCCCCAAGATTCTCACTACACCTTTCTAAACATATTGGAAAATATTAATACATAACCAAACACCCTGATACTGGGTGATTTCAACTACCCTGCCATTAACTGGTAAAATTACTAGTGCACCAACACCTTTGCCCAACGGTTCTTGGAATTCATAAATTCCAATGCCCTGGATCAACTAATCCATAGTCCCACCAGGGGCTCCAATATCCTATACCTGGTCATTACCAACATGGGAAATTGATGCTCCACACCTATGGTCACCCCCTCGTTGGTCAGGTCAGACCATAAGCTAATCACACATAACATCCACATCCCACCCCCACCCCCTAGTAAGGAAACCTCCATAAAAAACTTCTCCAAGGCCAACATCATGCTACTTATGTCAGAAGTTGCAAACTTCATGACACCCATGCAGACAGGAACTGAAAGTTCGACTGCTCAGTCCTACACTAAGGCATTTTGCGAGCACATCCACTCATGCATGAATCGTGCCATCCCAAATAGAACCAAGATGCTCTCCTCCAAAAAAAGGAAGCCAATCTGGTGGTCCCCTGCCATAAATAAACTTTACAACAAAAGGAAAAAACTGTTGCAGAAAAGAGGAAAATCCCAGGATGCAAAAAACTCCCTTACCAGCCTCAGTAAGAAGCTGAGATCCCTCATAAAATCCTCCAAAGCTAGTTATGAAAATAAAATTGCCAAAGATTCCAAAGACAACCACAAGGCATTCTATAACTATGTCAAGAATCTAAATGGCAATGCTCAGATCTGCTCGGAGCTACAACAGATTGGCATTAAATATACTGATTCCCAAGGATATTGCCAATATCCTGGCAGATCGATTCAGTGCCAACTTCACCCCCCTCTCACCCCCTAAATGGCCCATCTCAATACTGGAAGACTGCCAAATTCCGGTAATAACAGCCACACAGGTAAAAACACGCACTCTCCAAAGCTAAGAATACAGCATCCATGGGACCAGATGACATCCCTGGCTGTGTACTACATGAACTAAAAAATGAACTGGCACCACACCTAAGTGTCATATTTAGTCATACCCTCATCTTAGGCTTTGAACCCACTGAGTGGCGCACAGCTACAGTTATCCCACTCCACAAGGGGGATCCACCTTGGATCCAGGGAACTAATGCCCCATCAGTCTGACGAGCCTGATCTGCAAGGCCATGGAAAGTATTATCATGGAACTTATAAACAAAGACATTGGCAACCTTAAAACACTGGACCCCACCCAGTTTGGGTTTGTGAAGGGCCGATCTTGTCTCCTGAACTTTATTGACTTCTTTGAATCTGTCTCCAGAGCCGTAGACGAGGGTAAGGCAGCCCACACAACCTATCTGGACCTTGCCTAGGCCTTTGACACCATCCCCCACTCTGGAATCATAGATAAACTTACTAAGCTGGGCATTAATCCCTACGTCACTCGATGGGTTGCCAACTGGCTTACTGACAGAACCCACACTGTAAAAGTAGCCGACTCCAAATCCAGCTCCAGACAAGTGGAGTACCTCAGGGTTCAGTCCTGGGACCTCTCTTGTTTGGCATCTACTTCTCTGAAGTACAGGCCAACACTAAGGGACTCTGGCTAACAAAGTTCACCGATTACTGCAAACTGGGAGCCATTATTGAATCCCCAAATGATGTGGATACTCTACAAAAGGTCCTTACAGAAACAGATGCTTGGTGCCAGAGCCATGGGCTCAAGCTCAATGCCAAGAAATGTATAGTTATCCCCTTTGGGAAAAAACATGTACCTGTGAATTATCACATAGATGGCAGTATTCTAAACACTGAAAGTGTGATAAGAGACTTAGGGACACAGGTGGACAGTGGTCTCACCTTCAATAACCACATCGCCACAACAGTCAGGAAATCCTTCTATGTGGCACACCTCATCACTGAGGGCTTTTCATCCAGAAAAAAGGAGGTCATTGTCCCACTGTACTCATCCCTCATTAGACCCATTATAGAATACAACGCCCCATTTGGTATGTACCTCTCAAGACATCTGCAACAACTGGAAAGGCCGCCAAAATACCTCACTAAAAGAATCACAGGCCTAAAGCAGATGCCCTATGCTGACCATCTTAAAAAAACTCCAGCTATACTCTGTCGCATATCATCTACTCTGAGGCGATCACTGCTTAACATACAAAGCCATGTCAAACCCAGAGCTGTTGGACATGCTACACTTAAAGAAATCCCAATCTCTCAGAGCCACATGCTCCTGGGATCTAAATCTTGTCATCACAGTAAACAAAACATGCTGGAGGGATAGGTTCCTGACCCAGAGACTCCCCAGACTCTGGAATAGACTGCCCATACATGTCAAGCAGAGCGCCTCTTTGGCCCTCTTCAAAAGGAACCTTGATGATTGGATGGGAGAAAGGAAATTCACCCCAGGGATCACATCAGTCACCCTGCTAGACAGGGGTCCAGGGAAGTAAATAGTGTGGGAAGAAATAGCCAGGGGAATTTTTATGGCTAGGCTTGTATAGGCCCTAGGGCCGATAGCCTAGTACCAACCTATGAACATGGTCAAAGCCACATACCTTTATTATTCGTTACAAAGTAGACAAGGCCTCTAGGGACAGAGCTTCCTTTGGTTCTGTTGTCCTTAGGCAGGTATTCCCATGATCCACCCAAGATTGTGGTGCTGGGGACGCTACCCATCAGTAAGAATGAAGGCGAGATAGAACAACTTCACATAATGAAGTTATGTACTTACTATAACGTTCCACGTGAGTTGTTCCTCTCGCCATTATTCTTACAATCCACTCTCTTACCCCCAAGTTCGAAGGTTGACTCTTTCTGTCTTTTTTTTTTTTTTCTGAGGAGATTTTTTTCCTTTCACCAGTAAATGGAATTATGGGTATGGTGTTGTTACTCTGTGACTATATTACTAGTTGGCAGCAAACAAGATCTGAGGGAAGTAGAGGAGCATCATGGGATAGGGATTCAGCCTCAAGCTGTTTGGAGACCTCAAGCTTTGCAATTTGGCCGACTCGGAGCAGAGGGATCGGCTCCAAACCCATCATTAAGAATAAAGGCGAGAGGAACAACTCACATGAAACATTATGGTAAGCACATAACTTCTTTTTACATTTGTATATTTTGTCTATGTTATGGTAATTTGCTGCTTGGAAGTTAGTAATGTGTGTCTGATGAATGGGTCTAGTTTTATCCACATTATTGCAATCAAATTCCTGCTTGTTATCACATTGCATAACATTCCTACCAAAGGGCTGAGATCTCTGCACTGACTGTTCTCTAAGGCACAGTCTTTACATTCAGCAGCAAGATAACCTGAAATATCATGTAGATGTCATATTACCTCCTTATACGTACTTGACATACAGGAATGCCGTAACTAGACATCTCAATAAGAAGGCTCCATCCCGTTAATATTTTCTAGATTCCATAATGGACAGTATCCTTAATAATGAATAAGAGAAAGAAAACAGAGCTCAGAATTGTTGCTCATAGAGGTAAATATTGCCTGTTCACACTAATCGTAGACCACTAAGTGCATCATCTAAGGATCAGGAGGGATAAAAAACAGAACCCTGTGCATATGTAGATTACTTTACTTGGCAGTGTTTCACCACACACCAAATGATTCAGTGATATCATACATTAACTAGTGCGCATTCTGTAGGCTTTTGACCTTTTCTGGCTAGTTTCTTTAAAATAAATTGATGAAATAGAAAACATGATGAAGTTGGATATTGGAGGTAAGTGGACAGAACTGTTAAAAGTGGAGGCAGCAATGTTTGGGGGGTTTGCAGCATTTTCTCTAATGGTATTATTTATTTATTTACTGTTTGTTTACTGGGTAAGTGGACTAGCCAGTTGGCCCTTTTCAGCTATGACCCAAGCTAAAAGAACAAAAACTACATCACAGTCTTTCAGTGTACATTGTATACTAAATGAATACATAGCAAAATTCAGAACATATTAAGACTGAATGCATATATAGTAATATCAAAAACTCCAGTCAGAATGTGTTGAAAAACAAAAAGATGTATACAAAATGCAAAGGGATACATACATAAACTACAGTGCAGTCGTACATGTAATCCATGAACTCCTATATGCATGTGAAATATTTGCATGTAAGACACCATATTATGAGGCTGAGAAAAGTTTTTATAAATGTATTCTAGTATTTATGATATAGGGTGATAAGTTACCTAAGTATTGCCATGGTAGCAGTTGCAGGTAGGTTCAGCAAAGAGATGCTCTTTAAGGGTTTCTTTGAAGCTTTTAATGGTTTCTAGATTCTTGACGTCTGTAGGCAGGTGATTTCCAGTGGCAGTCTAAAGAAGACTGTCTCACCTACAGCAGTTTCAAAGGAGGGAGTACTAGACAGAAACTGTTGTTCTCTGTGCTTCAGAGTACATAAAGGTCCTCTTGTAAAGGTAATTTCACTCTTAAAAGGGTGTAGTCGCCATGTTTTAGTGCCTTGTAAATTAGAGTGCGTCGAAGAAAAATGGCCCTTCTGAGGCACTGAAAGCCATATGGAGTTTTTTAACAACTTGCCATGGTGTATTGGGGTGTCTTCTAACAGAATGAATCTGCAGATTTTATTCTCAAGAGTCTGCATTCTGTTAGTATTGTGGGCAGAATGCACAAAGAGAAAAAGAAGGCAATATTCAAGTTTGGGTGTTAAAATATTTTTAGCAATGGCCTTGCAAGCAGCAAGTGAAAGGAGGTGACTGATCTTCTAACACAGTTTTAAATGAGAAAGGACTTTATAAGTTACAACATGTGTGTGTGTGTGTGTTTGTGTGTGTGTGTGTGTGTGTGTGTGTGTGTGTGTGTGTGCGTGTGTGTGTGGGGTAAACAGAGGGGAAGGATCGAGTATTATATCCAGTTACCTCTGTTCATTGACATCATCCATTCCTTTCCCATTAAGATCTGTTAAGAGAATATGAGGAATAGTAGGTAATATATTGGCTGAGGCTAAGACTACGACACTGGTTTTCTCAAGGTTTAGTAGTTTGTTAGTAGTGGACCAGGTGCATAAATTAGTGAAATTCTTACAACATGGTCTGCAGATCAGAGTGGCTAGTACTGGGCTGCAGGACAAGCACATCATCTGGATATAGTCTTACTTTAAGATTTAACATATTCATGTTTATTTGATTGCTGTGTTGGTCCTGGGGGAAATTTTTGATGAGATCATAGATTTCATAGTTTCCAAAATATTGTTTTTGTTCTAAAGTTGTTGTTTGTGAATTCCTATAGTAAAGATCTTTAGCTTTCTTAGAACTAATTCTTGATTTTTTTCTCAAGTTGTGGTAGTTATTGTGCTTGATTGGAAGGCTTGGAAAAAGGACCCAATAAATACAATCTAAGTGTCTTTCTTTCATTTCTTTGACTGAGTTGGATATTAATCTGGGTGCAAGGTTACTTTTTTAGCAGATTTGTCTTGCTTTAGGGGCAATATGCTGCAAAAGTTGTTAAACGGTGAACAAGGATCAGTAGAGTTTACTATTGGTGACCAGTTTAATAAATTCAGTTCTTCAAGTAGGGTGTCCAGCTGATTTTGAGATATTCTTTAGTGGAATGTAAAGTAGAGTGAGATTATAGGATTCCAATGACTAGAATAAATAGAGCAGTGATCACTTAAGCGGATGGGAAAGACTGAAATAGTATGGCTGTATGCTGTGATATTAGTAAATGATCAAGAATTGAACTTTTTTGAGCTATAATTGGGGCATGTGCCTTCTTGTGTAAGCTCTGTGAGGTTAAATTTAGCAGCCAGACTATTTAGTATTGTTTTTAATTGACTGTTTAACCAAAACTGTATCACTCATTATTAAGAAATTATGGTGCTTGGCTAATTGTAAAAGCTATTCGTCATATTATGAGACTTGAACCGACTACGTTGTGTTGCTCAAATGAATTGTGTAAATAAATCTCACCTATTTTTTTTTATATTTCCTAATCTCCTTGCATTACTACTTGCAGTACTTTATGAGGTATTAAAGCATTGCAACCCTTTTGTCACTAAACTGGAAGAATAACAACAACAGAAACCTGGAGGTTAAATTGAAAACTGGGCATTTCTAACAATGCAGCACATAAATATGATATTCTCCTTTATATTAGGAGCTAAACTTTAAGCCAATTATGTATCATAGTTCCATTAAAGCTGAACCTTATTTTTCAGGCTGTCAATCCTACCAAAACGTACAACTAATTTTCCTTTCATATGCAGAGAGAGAGAGAGAGGTGCATATCATAGGATTTAAGGCATGCAAAACTGTTCTCACAAATTGTATGCCCCTCACTACTCAAGTTGTAAGCTGAATGTCATTGAATTTTCCTGGTTATCCTAGTAGTCATATTAAGACTGGATTAGATAAGAATTTCCCCTTCTGACTAGTTCAGAAGATGCTAGTTAAGCAAGGCCCAGTCTGACTTCCTGTCCAGCAACAATTTCATCTAAGGATAACTTCATTTGTATTGAACTGCCAATTTTTCATTTTAAGCCCTAGAACTGAGGTTCCTGAAGTTTCAGGTATTAGTGCAGCAAAGTATTTAAGGTTCTTGAACATTGTGCACTAATGTATATGCTCCTTTACATGCACCCATTGTCTCTCAGTCCCATCTTTCATTTGCTGCTTTTAAGGCAATACCAGTTATATGGTCATGTCATACTGCCAAGGAAATTACAACCGGACATTGAGTAACCAGTGTTGTCCAGAGGCATAGCCTGGTCTAATACCAGTTTTGATCATATGCATTAAGTGTCCTGTATTCCAACTGGAACCTTTTTCAACATTTAGAACCATAAGCAGTCTTGGAAATGTAAAGTATATGCCACAGGAATTACTTTTGTAGTGCAAATGATATATAGCTGTATATGGGACTCTTATGCAAAATTCCCTTTCAAATCATCTCAAGTAATGATAAGAACAGAAGTGGCTGCTACAGTGGCTATAGCTAGGTGATTAATTTAACTCCATCTTCCCCTTCTAGTAGGCATGCTATATGTAGTGTTGATTACTCTGCCGAGCAGCATATGACATACACATTCAAGAGACAGTTTGAGCACAGAGGTCTGAGCATCACATCACATTGAGCAATAAATGTTTTTTTTTTTGCACAGAGCACTTCATCTTCCCATTGACATTGATCAGTCCACATCACCATAAAGCCAAGAAACTTGATGACTATAAACCCCTGACGACTATAAACCCCTATCAAACAACCTGACTCCTGTACAAGTAATCATGCATGCTCTGTGGTGCTTTTCTTTCTTAAGTCATCTAGTGTCAGGCCA
Organism: Protopterus annectens; assembly: GCF_019279795.1. Classification (NCBI taxonomy): domain Eukaryota; kingdom Metazoa; phylum Chordata; order Ceratodontiformes; family Protopteridae; genus Protopterus; species Protopterus annectens. The sequence continues at coordinate 1,018,037,589 of NC_056745.1, read as the reverse complement.
TCCACTTTTTCACTCATTTTCTTACTTCAGATTATAAACCATAGACTGTAACAACATTAACATGCATCATTTTTCAGTCTGTTTACATGCACTCCTCTTATTTTTTTTGTCCTTCCTATCTTCTATTGTGTTATTAAATATCTCCTCTTTATTCATAACCATCCAGATTTCTAGCCTACTTTTAAATTTGCCAACTTTCTTATGGTCAAGAACACAAGATCAAAGTTTTGAAACTTTGAAATTTATATATGAAAAAAACAAAATAAATATACCCCCTGCTAATTAAATATACCAACTCCGAGATCACACTACAGCAAGGAAAACAGTAAATTTACAGTTCTACTGTGTATGTCGATCTCCATTTAAATGGTTCAAACTTTCAAAACTTCAATCTTTATTTATTTATTTATTTATTTGCATTTGTTTACTGGGAGGGTCCACTGGGCCAGGTGAGCCCATTTTCAGAGGAGGCCCCGGGAGAAAAACTCCATAAGGTTAAACAACAAACATAATATGAATTACGTGGCATTAACAAAAGTAGTGCAAGAGTTTACATAGGTTCATACTGGGCTAATGACCACAAGGGCCTTTTTAAGCCTAGCCATGCATCCCAAACCTCTGACAAGTTGTGATACCCTTGATAACTGTAAGCATGGGCCTGGGAGATGAACCATTTACAGGTTACCTGTGTCCACTAGAGACATAGGTGCCAAACCAGGGATGGATTTCCAGTTTCCCATCCAGTTGTCCAAGTTGCACTTGAATTGGGTTAGGGAGGAACTCTGCTTCACGTGGATGGGGAGCCTGTTCCATAGACAGGGTAGTCTCTAGTCTCTGGGATATATACCTATCTTTCCAGTGAGTCCTATTTATATCACAGGCAAGGTTTAAGTCTTTAGAACAGGTAATGCTGGTGCTGTTTGTTTTGTGGATATGCAGGAGGCCCATCAGAGTGGGGTCTGACAATGCCCTGTATTCCAGGCATAGATATCCCCTCAAAAGCATGTAGGAGACAGAATACAGAGATAGGGCCTCAAGGCGGTCTGTATAGGACATTTACTTATGCCCTGTATTCTTTTAGTGAGGCACCTCTGTGGATGTTCCAGTTGTTCGATATGCCTGGTTAGGTACATAACAAAGGGGGCACTGTACTCAGTGATAGGTCTGATGAATGCCAAATACAGTGGAACAATGACTTCCTTGGACTTAGATGCCATACCTTTGTTTATAAGTTGTGCAACACAGAATGATTTCCTCACCACTCTAGACACGTGATGATCAAAGGCTAGATTACTATCTGTGTGTGTCCCTGACTACTGGGTCAACTCTAAGGGGTGTGTTGTCAATATGATAGGGATGGATGACTTCCCAAAGGATACTGTTATGCATTTCTTGGCATTTAATTTTAGTCCATGGCTCTGACACCAGTTGTTTGTCTGTGTCAGCCCCTTCTAGAGAACATTTGTGTCAGTGCGAGATTCAGTGACAGCTCCTAATTTGCAGTCATCTGCAAATTTAGTTAGACAGAGACCACTGACATTGGCCTTGACGTCTGAGAAGTAAATGCCAAAAAACAGCAGTCCAAGGACTGATTCCTGAAGGACTTCACTTGTGACCGGCCTCTTTGTGGAGATGAACTCCGCAATTCTAACTTCCTGGGCCCCGTCTGTCAGCCAGTTGACTATCCACCGGGTGGCATAAGGGTTTGTACCTAGCCTCTTGAGTTTGTCAACAATGCCTGAGTGGAATATTGTGTCAAATGCCTTGGCCAGGTCAAAGTAGGCAGTGTGAACGATTTTGCCCACCTCCATTGCAATGGTGACCAGAGGCCCTGATAGGTTATGTTTCATACTATTTTCCTGGGATATTGTCTGGGCCCATTGAGGCATTATTATGGGCCTTAGAGAGAACATTAAGGACCTGTTCCCTAGTGATAGTAGGGGAGTTATATTTGATGATATTCTTGAGGGAAGGTTGAGGGGTAGAGAGGGGTAAAGTTGGAACTGAATTTATCAGCCAAGAGGTTTGCTATATCTTATGGCATGTAATATAATCACTAGTTATAGCTAACACAGAACTGGTTATTTACATTTATAATATTTACAATCAGTGAAGGGTATGCAGTGTTATATAAATGCTAGTTTAAGATAGGCACACTAGAATGTCACATTATGGTGATATACAGTTCATAAGAAATGGGTAGGTTGCAGATGAACTAGTACAGCTATACCAGTATGATCATTATGCTGTATTCAAGTATTCAAAATATATATTATGCAGTGTTCTTTGCAGTAATGAGTAAGTTCCTAGAAGTAGAAAATTGATTTATTGAATTGTGAGCTTTTAATATGAGTAAGTTAAAATAGATTTAGGAGGAAGTACAAAAGGTTTTTGGGGTATGGAGTTATAATGGTGGGAGTCAGGTTTTAGGGAGTGCAGATTTAGCACAGGAGCAGTCTAAGAGAAAAGTGAGATATTGTTTAAGGGACTTCTAAAAGAGAACGGGATTAGCGGTGGTTCTGACTGGTGATGGAAGAGAGTTCCATAGCTTAGAAACCGTAAAAGAAAAGAGCATTTGTTCAGGTGGGAGGAAGGTTTGGCTTTACGGCTTTGAAATGTAGGTTGTTTTCAGATCTGAGAACACTGTTAGGCTGGTACTAAGTCAGTATAGATGAAAGAGATGGGCAGTCTGAAAGTCTGTGTATAAGTCTATATGCAGTAGTTAATTGTAAATATATGAGATGGTGTGGGAGTTTAAGCCAGCTGAGTTGTTGCAGTGATGCACAGTGGTATCTGAGAATTTAACATTTGTTACAAATTTAGCAATTTTGTTGTAGCATGTGTCACTTTTGGATTTAAGAGAGGACTGGATATTGGTAAAGATAAGGGCACCGTGTAACAGAGATGGTAGCAGGAATGATGTGACTAGTGACAGTTTTGCCTTGTGGCTAAGGAAATGTTTGTGTCTGTGGATCATGCCTAATTTTTGATGATTTTTGTTTTGATATATCACCTATCAGTTTAGTACTTGGTACGACTTCTGTAATGGTATTGTTTTTGGCCTGGATAGTGAAATCATTTTTGTTTTTTTGGCCTGGATAGTGAAATAATTTTTGTTGAGGAGGGTAGTTTTTTGACAGTTGAATATTAGGAGTTTACTTTTATTAGGGTTTACAGCAAGGTGATTGTTGGACATCCAAGTTTCGGTAGAAGGGAAGGCATCTTGTATAAGTTTTTGAAGTTCAGATATGAATTTGGCAGTGCAGATGATGGTAGAATCATCTGTGTATTGGATGATGATACACTGAGTAAGAGTAGTTTGATAGTTGTTGATGAATATGTTAAATAACAAGGGGCCCAGTATGGATCCTTGTGGAATGCCTGTGGTTTTATTAGGAAACAGTGAGAAAGAATATTGCCACTTTGTAGATTGTTTCCTATTGGAGAGATAGCTAGAGAACCAGTTTAATGTGGGGGTGAAATGCTTAAGTTGGCGAGTTTGGTGAGAAGAAGTGAATGGGATATAGTATCAAAAGCTTTAGAGAGTTCAAGGAAGAGTGCAAAGAAAATATTGCCAGTGTCATAAGTCCAGTTTACTGTGTCCATGAAGGAAATGAGAGCTGTGGTAGTATTGTATTCAGGCCTGAAGCCATGCTGAGTGGGAGAGATTTGTTTTTTGAACTAGGTGCTTTAGAAACTGAGTATGGATACATTTTTCTAAAATTTTGGAAATGGGACAGAGAATTGCAGTGGGTTGGAAGTTGGAGATATTGCAATTTTTGCCACCTCTAGGTAGAGGAAGAATGTATGCCTTCATTCAAATTTGTGGTACCTGTGACTCCTGAATAGGTCTGTTAAGAAGTATACTAATGGGGGAGGCAATGGTCCTTGCAGATATCTGTAGGAATTCAGCAGGTAGGTTGTCAGGTGCATTTGTACAAGATTTGAGCTTCTGTAGGAGTTTTTTTATAGTAGAGGTTTGTTATGGGTGAGAGGGAGAAGCTAGGTCGAGAGGTGTTAGAAGAGTATGGTAATGTTGGCTCTGTTGCTCTGGGGTCAGTTTGTGGGAATGTGAAAGTGAGCTTGTCTGTAATGTCAAGAAAATATGAATTAAAGAGTAATGCAGTCTCGGTGGGAGTATTGTCTGGTTTGGGACAGGGATTGTTCTTTGAACCTGAGTAAAGTAGGGAATTGATTGCACTCCAAAATATCTTTTGATTTTGTTTGTTAGTTTTGAAGAGTTTGGTAATATTCTTTTTTGTCTCTGATGAGTAAGTGTTTAGCTTGGTTATGAAGCTGTTTATATAGAGTGAGGTCGGTGTTTTTTTAATTTTTTTTAGCCATGATTTTCATGCCTTGTCCCTGGTTGCCAAAATTTGCTTTGTGGATTTGGTAAGCCAGATGGTGTGGTTACTTTTAACTCTCTTTTGACAGAGTGGGGCTATGTTATTTAAGATTCTAAGGAAAGTTGAGTTGAAGAATTTTACAGCTTCGTTGATGGGAAGAATTTTTAAAGCTACCCAGTTAATACTTTTTAGGATTGCTTTGAAAGTGGTAGGGTAAAAGTGGGATAAGTCCCTTGTTAGCTTGTACTGATGGTTACTTAGTGATGGTGTGATTTTCTGTATTATATAGGCATGTGATTGGTCACTAATATTGTTTGGTAAGGTACCTGAGGAGGAGATTTTATTAGGATCAGAAACCAAGGATTATCTGTTTAAAGGATTAAAGGGTTATTATTATCAGCAATTATACAGAGCTGAGTATATATTTTTGGTTATAGAGTTTAATTGTTGCTTAGATCTGTGTTGAAACTGTTGTCTCACTGTTCTGAAAGACTGATCAGCAAATATACAGAGCTGAGAATATTTTTTTGGTTTTAAAGTTTGTACTGTTAGTTTTTGCTTAGATCTCTGTTGAAACTGTTTTCCCCACCCCACCCCCATTTTCTGCTGTGTCTTCAGTTGGCATAGTAACAGCTGCATTCAAATTGCTGGAACCTGTGTTCTGAGAGACTGCCTTACATATTATCTGCAATTAAACAGAGCAGCTGAGTATATTTTTTTGGTTATAGAGTTTAATTGTTGCTTAGATCTGTGTTGAAACTGTTGTCTCACTGTTCTGAAAGACTGATCGGCAAATATACAGAGCTGAGAATATTTTTGGTTTTAAAGTTTGTACTGTTAGTTTTTGCTTAGATCTCTGTTGAAACTGTTTTGTGCCACCCACCCTTCCTATTTTTGGTTTGTAGTTTAAATTTGGTGGCTTTTGCAGTTGCCCGCCCCACTGTAGATTTGATCTGGGACACTCCCCGCCACATCTCTTTACCACATTCTACCTAATAAACTCTTTATGCACTTGCTTTTAGTCCTTTTTAATTTAATTGCATTTATAAACTGTATTTGGTCTAATATTGCTGCATACTCAAGTATGCTAGCTTGCACTGCATGTGAATTGTTTTTTACTACTGTTTTTGCTACTTTTCTGTAAAAAAAAAACTGTAAGCCTGTTTCCTACCTTTCCTGTAACTACCTTTCCTGTAACTAGTGTTCCAGATACAGATTTGCTATATCCAGGACTGTATGTAAGCTTCTGAGTCCCCCAAGCCTTTCTGTGTTGGAGGGAAGCCTTCTAGCTTATCAGTGGGAGTGGTAAGCACTAGGTAACCTGTCTACCACATAAGTGGTTCTGGCCCAGAATCTGTAGTTATTGGCCGTTTGGGCAATCTCTTCCATCTCTCTCAACTTTCTGATTTGAAAGCCTGTATTTGCACTTGTTTCTGTCGTGTAACTCATCTAGTGCAGATACAGATTCTTAGTTTTAGCACTTAAATTTGCTTGTTCATGCTCAGCACTTGTTCTGAACTTGTAAGCACTAAATAAGCTACTAATTACTATAGCACTCTATCTTCCTCATTACCTAGAGGAAAACAGTTTTTGTACTTACTTTTCTCACTTGCTTAGAGAAAAACAGCTCTTGTACTCACTTTCCTCACTTATCTAGAGGAAAAAATCTGCAACTCTCTTTTTGCGTGGTCTTGCGGACAGAGCAGCGTCGGGCAGCGCCGGTTAGCTGGGGTATACTATTCCCGGCCCCAGAAAGTCTGCACTGTAAATTTTTTCTTAGAACTAGGCAAGCCTGAAGTGCTTCAGATCAGCTGCTCTTATTGCAGCACTTGCAAAACAGAAATCAACACTTGTCCTAATCTCCTAGACAGCACTATTATTCTCCAAATTTCCTAGACAGCACTATTAAAATATAGCATAAGACCCTCGATCGCCCACAGGACTTAAGTTCAATTTACCCTTCAAAGCATGTCCAGACGTCAGCTTCAGGTGTACTCTCCAGTTCATCTGGTGGAATTGGGCATCCTGAGGCAGTGTCACAACTGCCTAATGTATACAGACAACCCTCTCCTCTTACCTCTAGACACAAACACTTGTGAGAGATGCAAATACACAGCCAGACTGGAGGCTAAGCACTCTCAACCCATGACTGTAACAGACAGAGGATAAGGGACACACTTGCATCACACCACCTGTCACACATGAATCTACAAAACAAGCACCAGCAAAACATACGCATAAATACACAAAAACATATTCAGAGGCACTAGGTACCAATCTGAAAAAGAAACAGTGCCCTCCAAAGCAGACAAGCAAGCAACCTGCACCCCCAAGCACAAGCCAGAAAGCACATAATTCACCTCAGCAATGTGCCTCACAACAGCCCTTAAGGCAAAACACTATACCTAACACGCTAGTAATAGGAGACTCTATAGTAAGGCACACGGATGTTCCACTCACCAGACTGAACAAGGAGAAGGTTACTGTCAGCTGCCTCTTGGGTGCTCGGATCCGCCACATAACACAGACACTTAGGTCACTCCAGAACAAGTACAAGTATGACGCTGTCATTGTACATGTTGGTGTGAATGATCTAAGACGTACCTCCCTGGACTACATGAAAAGAGACATTGAGGGGCTCTTGGATCATGTAGCCCAAGCTGGTATGACCCTGACCTTGAGTAGCATACTACCTTCACCTAGGATGATAACACAATACAAAGACAAAATGATCAATTTCAACAATTGGCTAAGCTTCTGGTGTCATTCTAAGGGGATCCAGTGTCTGTCTGCCTGGGATGACATGATAGATAAGCCTCGCTGTTTTGCCAGAGATGGGTTGCACCTGTCACCCCTAGGTTTTCAAATACTGGCCAAGGCTCTTGCCGTCCCCATAGTGCCTTTCTTAGGCAAGGCTCAAAGGACAAACCAGCCACCATAACCAGCACAGGTAACCAAAACCTAAGGGTAATGCTACTCAGTGCCAGAAGTCTCAACCTCAAAATGCACACACTCAAGGCTCTCCTCAGCATGGAGAAAATCGATGTTTGTGCAGTTACGGAAACCTGGTTCAAGGCTCGAGAGAGCACCCCACCACTGCCAGGTTACAATTCATATCATACCTTCCGGCCTCAGTTACCGGATCGCAGTACAAAGGGCGGAGGTGTATCCATATTCATCAAGGATATCCATATCTCCAGGTTAGCAGTGCAGCATGATGCCACAGAGATCATGCCAACTATCAGCAGGCAAAACCATATTTCAAGTCATAGCCGGTTATAGATCACCCCCCATGTCCCAAGATGCTCACTCTGCATTCCTTGAGACATTGCAAAATATAAAGATCCTACCCAACACCATAATCTTGGGTGATTTCAACTACCCTGGTATAGACTAGGTGAACTACCAGTGTTCCAACTCCTATGCTCAGCGATTCATAGAATTTATAAATTCAAATGCCCTTGAACAACTAGTATGTTTCCCCACTAGAGGGGACAACATATTGGATTTAATCATCACAAATATGGGCGCCCATTGTACCACACCAGTTATCACCCCCTCCTTGGTCAGATCCAACCACAAACTGCTAACCCTGGATATCCTCACTCCTCCGCCTCCCCCAATCAAAGAAACCATAGTCAAAAACCTTTCCGAAGCAAACTTCAAACTACTTGCATCCAAAGTGGAAAGCTTCACCATTCCCTTGCAGAAGGATAATGATATCCAGGATGCGGAATCCTACACCAAGGCACTCTATATGCATCTTCAGGATTGCATGGACTGTGCTATCCCATATAAAACCAAGACTCCTTCCTCAAGCAAGAAGAAATCAGTCTGGTGGACCCCGGCCATAAGCAAACTTTACAATAAAAGGAGGAGACTTATACAAGAAAAGACCAAATCTCAAGTAGAAAAATCATCCCTGATCAGCATTAGTAAGAAATTGAGGGCCCTCATCAAGTCAACTAAAGCTAATTTTGAAAAGAAAGTTGTCAAGGATGCCAAGGATAACCATAAGGCCTTCTATGGCTACGTCAAAAACCTAAATGGCAATGCTCAGGTCTGTTCTGAGCTAGTACAAAATGGAACAAAATACACTGACCCTACTGACATTACCAACATCTTGGCTGACAGGTTCAGTGCAAACCCCCCCCCCCCTCACCACCTATAGGGCCTATTACCTATTCTAAGGGATTGTGAAAGTCCAATTATTACTGATATGTTGGTTAACAAGGCTCTATCTAAAGCTAAAAACATTGCCTCCATGGGACCAGATGGTGTCCCAGGCTGTGTCATACGCGAGCTCCAAAAGGAATTAATCCCACATCTTAATACCCTGTTCAGTCTCAGCCTCTCCACAGGATATGTGCCCATAGAATGGCGCATGGCAGTGGTGGTCCCACTACAAGGGTGGGGCCACACCTGACCTGGGAACTACTGACCAATAAGCCTGACCAGTCTGATCTGTAAGGCTATGGAGTGAATCATTATGGAACTCATAAATGGAGAGATTGGGAATCTCCAGTCGCTGGACCCCACACAATTCGGCTATGTCAAGGGCAGATCATGCCTCCTGAACCTGGTGGATTTCTTTGAGACAGTTACTCAGGCTACAGATAAGGGAAAGGAGGTACACACAGCTTACCTTGACCTTGCTAAAGCATTTGACACCATTCCCCATTCAGGTATTATTGATAAGCTCACCAGCCTGGGCATAAACCCTTACGTCACAAGATGGATCGCAAACTGGCTCTCAGACAGATCCCGTAAAGTAAGAGTAGTGGGATCTGTGTCTGAATCCAGACCAGTAATGAGTGGTGCGCCTCAGGGCTCTGTCCTGGGGCCCCTCCTGTTTGACATATACTTCTCAGAAGTACAGGCAAGCACGGAAGGGCTGTGGCTGACTAAGTTTGTGGACGACTGCAAACTGGGTGCTATAATAGATTCTCCGGCCGACATGGAGATTCTCCAGAAGGGTCTAAATGAGACTGATGCATAGTGTCAAAGCCATGGTCTCAAGCTAAATGCAAAAAAAATGCTTAGTAATCCCCTTTGGAAAAAACAGAGTACACGCAAACTGCAACATAGGAGGTAATCCCCTGAAATCTGAAGAAGAAATAAGGGATCTAGGGACCCAAGTAGATAGTCAGCTTTCCTTTGATAACCATGTTGCCAAAGTGGTTAGAAAATCCTTCTATGTGACCCATCTGATCACGAAAGGGTTTGCATCAAGATCTAAGGATGTAATGGTGCCGCTCTACTCTTCCCTCATCAGACCCATTATTGAGTACAATGCACCAATTGGAATGTACCTGACTAGACATCTCCAGCAGCTGGAGAGACCATAAAGGTACCTAACCAGGAGGATTACTGGCCTCAAACAGTTGCCCTATGCAGCACGATTGAAAAAGCTAAGACTGTCCTCTGTTGCATACCGCTTTCTCAGAGGCGATCTCTGTCTAACGTACAGAGCCATGTACAACCCAGAATTGTTGAACATGCTCCATCTTAGCAAAACCAAATCTACTCGAGCTACACGCTCTAGGGATATAAACCTCAACACAACAATGAATAGAACATGCTGGAGGGATGGATTCCCTTCGCAGAGACTTCCTTTACTATGGAACAGGGTCCCGATCTACATAAGACAGAGTCCCTCACTATCACTCTTCAAGAGGAACCTTGATGAGTGGATGGGTAACTGAAAGTTCACACTGGGGATCATACCAACAACACTACTAGATAGGGGCCAAGGGTACTAGCTGCTAATACAAGGGTCTAGGGAACTACTAAAGGGGCGGTGAATACCGCACAACGTGGCTGGGCTAATATATGCCTTCGGGCAGATAGCCCAGTACCAACCTATGAACCTATAAGATCCAGTCCTGGACTGAGTCTTTGTTGTTATTATTGCTGGGTCTGGTTATGTTAGTGATGAGTTGTGTATAGTTATATATGTTAATGTTGGTAGTGGGATGCTGATGGAAGCTATTGAGCCAATTTATATTGACATCCCCTAGGATAATTCTTTCATTGTTGATGTTACTGGATGTCCAGGCTAGAATATCTTCTAAGATAGGAGTATTATTGCCAAGGGGGATGTGTAATACTACAGTGCAGAGGCTCTTACAATTGTTTAGTTTTTTAATTGCTACTAGTAATTCATCTGAGAAGAACTGTGGGACTGGTTTGATGAATGGAACTACAGTGAAGTTATTTGGGTAGAGTAAGACAAGGCCTCCACCCTTTTTGTGTAGTCTATCTCACCTGAGGCAGGCATTGCCAGGAGGAAGGAATTCTGTGTCTCTGATGTTAGGTTTCAGCCATGTCTCTGTGATAGCAGTGAAATCAGGTTTGTATTGAATTAAGCAGGCATGTAGCAGTGGAATTTTATTTCTTAAGCTTTGAATGTTTAGGGTTGAAAAATTAAGGGTTTTTATCGAGTTGGAGAAATTGTGTTGTGCTCGGGGGGGGGGGGGCAGGGTTTGGTTGTATATCACCGAAATGAGTTAATTTTGAGCAAATTGGGGGAGTTACAGGTTGTTGATTCCTTCTGTTTTGTGGTAGAAGTCTAAAATGACATTTGTGTTGCTGCTGCTGTTGTGAGATGAGAGGATTATTAATTTGGTTTGCAAGATTAAGTTTGTAGAGTATAGGCGAGGAGCTGTATTTGAAAAGCTGTGGAGGATTTGAGTATGAGAGGCTGTATTTGCGCTGAGTTTGTAGGCTATAGGAATTGTTTGACTAGAAGTTAGCTGTGATAAGAGACAGAGAGTCAGGAAGAGAGTAAAGAGAATAGTATGTGAGATGGTAGACATTATGGGAGAGGAGGTTAAAGTGTGTAAGAATGCTAGAGGGTGTAGGGGTACCAGTGTATTAGCTGTGCAAGTAGGTTGACAAGAGATATTTGATTGGTAAATGAGAGGCTTAGTTTTAGGGAAGGACAGTAGAAGAGGTGGTAGTGAGAGGGGAGAAGAAAAGGTTGAGTGTAATTTGATGGGAGAAGTGAAGTGGGTAATTAGTTGGTGGAAAGAAGTGGAAGGAGGTAGCAGGGTTTTTGAATTGTGATAATGTATGATAGAGATGATAGAAGGAATTGGATTGATAATTTAGTGTGATTGGATGAAGGGCTTTGGTAAGTGGAGCTTGGTGAAGTATAAAGGAAACTGTTGCAGGAGTGGGTGGGAATGTGGGTAGGTTAGAGCAGCAGAGTGAGCCGCCTGAGCGGCCTGCACCTGGATGTCTGAGAATGCCTACAGAAACAATCTTAGAAAGTGGCAACAGAGTAAGAAAAATGAATAGAAGGAGGCAAACAGTTAGGGAAAGAAAGAGCAGAATCTTAATTCAGTGTTCTGAAGGAATTAAAACCAAAGCAGACAAGCTGTGGAGGGGAGAAAGAACAAGTACTGGAAGTGTATATATCTGCATGTGGAGAGACAAGAAAGGCAGATGGTGGGATATTAAGAAGGAAAAGGGAGCTTTTGAAAGTAGAGGATAAGTAAGTGTAGAAGAGCAGCCAAGTAGGACAGTAAGGGCAGGTATGGCAGAAAGTCGGCAAGGTGAAGTGCTGGTAACCTCACAGTAGGTTAATACACAGTCTATAGAGAAATTACTATAACATACTTAGTTTTGCAAAACTGTGAGAGAGGTGAAAGTTCAGCCAGGTGAGTAGGTAAAGATAGGTGGGTAGGTTCAGGTACAGGGTAAGTGAACTAAGGTGTGTGTGAGTTGCTGGTCAGGTGGAGTTGTAAGCAGGGGCAATGGGCAATCCTGGTGAGCAGGGGATGATCAGCCTTATGATAATCTTAGTTCATAAACAGGATTTGCAACAACCACGCGAGTTTTAACAAACAGTCAGTAAAACAACCACGCAGTGGTGGGGCAGCAATCAAGTTGGGTTCAGCAGCCTTCCCTGGGATAAACAAAAGCCAAATGCAAAAGCAGGCGCTGCTGTGTTCGCTTACAAAAGGGTGATAAAGCAGCAGAGTTCTGCCTTAGGTTTCATTTTCATGTTGAAAAGATAATCTTCATAAATGTACAAAAAAGAAAATGTAATTGTCAGAAAGCATTTTAATATGGCATTTTTATAATAGATATTCACCTCCCTCCAAATAACGCACTACAGTGAGTAAAGGGCAATTATCCCAATCTTCACTGTATTGCAATCCCACAATTCAAACTTCAAAATGTGGCCGTTTTGATGTTTTGGCTGTTTGATTACGTTATCTTTCGGTAACATAATAGGAACCCCCAGCCTTACTGGGGGGAGAGAAAGGTCATCAGGATGATTTGCAGACCAGTAAACCTGACAGAAAAAATAAAGGAATAAATATAGTTAAGTAAAGGGAGAAAAGTCATGTAAGTAGGTTAGAATGGAAGGTAGAGGAAGGATAAGATCCTTATGGTCTTAACCATAAGAAACCTGACATTTTGAAAACTAGATATTTAAGTAGAGACCCCAAATTTCAAACAAATGGAATGTCCACAGAGGTTCCTCACTAAAAGAATATGTAGCATAAGTAAAATGTCCTATACAAACAGCCTCAAGGCCCTATCCCTGTATTCTGTCTCCTACAAGCTTTGGAGGGGAGATTTATGCCTGGCATACAGGGCATTGTCAGACCCCACTTTGACGGACATCCTGCATGTCCTCAAAACAAACAGTGCCAGAATTACCTGTTCTAAAGACTTAAACCTTGCCTGTGATATAAACAGGACCTGCTGAAGAGAGAGGTATGTATTCCAGAGACTACCCTATCTATGGAACCGGCTCCTCCCTATTCATGTGAAGCAGGGTTCCTCCCTAACCAAATTCAAGTGCAACTTGGACAATTGAATGGGAAACTGGAAATTCATCTCTGGCTTCTGAAGGATCTGAAAGCCTCTGATTGTTGGTCTTTGAGCCATACCCTGAGACTGTTACAATTTCCATGGTGGCTCGCTCCCTGGCTAGGTCTGGCTATTCATCCATATCCTCTAGATCTAATAGGATGTCCTGATCCAAGATTGACAGCATGACAGGGAGCTTACTGAAGGCTCAGATTGAGATGGGACTGTTGCAATCACTGTCCCATCTTGCCTTCATGAGAGCCCCATCACTGTTAATAGCTTCTCCTCTTCCGATCCAACCATCTGCTTTCGAAACTCAGGATCTAGGTACTTGGTGGGAGACATCATTGGACCAGAGGATAGTCTTTTCTTCAACTCCAGCAGTGTCCCAGACCAGCTTGGCACCATCGCTGTCAGAGCCAAGTGGGTCCCGAACCCGAGATGTCAGCATCTACTCTGGCGGGTTGGTCTCGCCATCTATTTGGTTAGATCCAGCCCTTCCTCTCAGGGCTTTAGCTCTCGATAACTTGGAGCTGGTGCCCTTTGGAGCCTTAGGATCCAGGATGATGTCTGCCCTCTCTTTTTGGCTTCAAGGAGGGAGGGGCAGAAGGATCCCCAGGTTTATCGGCATTCCGGGTGGGAGAGAGGGCATTCCCTAGATCTAGAGCTGCATCTCCTCCTCCCCCAGTTTCAACTCAGCTCCTATTTGATCCAAGCCTTGCTACCATACATCCAGTCCTTGGTCAGCCTGCCCAAGAGGTTCTCCAGGCTCTCTTTCTACAAGGGGGTCTCATTCTTCCAAGATATCCCCTGAGTCTCCCGCAGAGGAGGTACCCAGGAAGAGAACATGCAAGAGGAAGCATGTAGACTCCCCCTTGGAGTCGCTAACCAAATACCGCAATTTTGATGAAGGAGAGGGTTCCCCTGGTCACCAACAGAAGACATCTGCTTTGGAGATGATTTAGAGATCCTGAAGAAAAAGGGTGCCCCCCCCCTATTCTGAGAAATCAGTCTTGCTGGAGGCCTTTGGGACTAGCACATCTTTGTTCTGGGTGACCCCACTGGTGGACGAACTTATTGATCTGCTGTCCTGCCAGGCTTGGAAGGAACCTGACACCATGGAGGCCATTCCCAAGTGAGCAGATACATATTTGAGCCCCCCTGCTAACTGTCTTCATTGGAGTAAGGGTGCCCCAGTTGATGCTGTCATAGTGTCAGCAGTCACAAGGAAGAAGCTGGCAGAACAAAGCTCTACTGTCCACCCCACAGACAAGGAATTTTGGGTGCTGGACAGACATGGGAAGCTTGTTTATGTCTCAGCCACCTTTTCTCTGAGAACATTAAATTACCTGGCCCATTTCACTCATCTGCAAAGGGACCTGGTTCAGGAGCTTACCAACTCCCTGTCAGGGTCTCTGTTGATGGAGTATCTCCAGAAGGTTTCTCCCCAATTGGCCACCCATTCCTCCCTAGCCAATTCCCTGATGAGGCTGATTTCCAATTTGGCAGAAGGAACTTTATGTGTGGCCAGAATAGGCATAGCCCTTAGGAGACATACCTTGTTGAGGGTTTGTGGAACCCTTCAAGCATCTTTTATCAGTGCCCTGTTCAATGGTTCCTCCTTGTTTGGACCATCTGTCAAGGAGACACTCACCACAGTGAAGGAAAGACCTTATCTGCCATAGGGATCAAGTTTTTTTCCCTACAAAGGACCTTCTCTAGGAACCAACATAGCGGGAAGAAGATTTGGTTTAAGAAATCACAAGGTCCTTTCCAGGAGCCTCACGAGGATTCCTCATCCAGAGGCAGAGAATGAGGATTTAATGGAAGGCGCCGCCCCAGGGGCAGAGGGGCTCAGCACAATCAGGGCTTTAGAGAACCTTTTTCAGACAAGCCCTATCAGCACTCCTGAAGTGTTGCCTGACTGTTCTACTCTGGAGGCAGTTGGGGAAGATTTTCCTTGTACAGTGAATCCTTGACAAAAATAACAATTGGCAACTAGGTGCTGAACATAATATCCGGAGGATATTACATTCCCTCATCCCTTCCTCAGCCCACCAAAAGAAGACTAGGAGATGTACCACCCAGTCAGAGGGAGCAGGCCCTTTAAGAGGTTCAGAAACTTCTGGAAAAAAGACCCATCCAAAAGGTTCCAACCTCATAGCAAGGATGCAGCACTTATTCATGCTTCTTTTTAGTGCCAAAAAAGATGGGGTACTTAAGACCCGTACTGGACCTGAGCAAATTGAATCTGTTTGTGAAGAAGTCAAAGTTTTGCATGATGATGGTTCAGCCCCTTCTGCCTCTACTGCACAAGGACGATTGGGTGTGCTCTGTAGATTTCCAGGTTGTGTACTACCACATAAAGATCCACAGATACTCCAGGAGACACTTGCACTTCCAGATGGGAACCAGTCATTATCAGTTCAGAACACTACCCTTTGGACTCACCATTGCGTACAAGCTGTTTACCAAATGCATATCAGTGGTGGCAGCTCACCTGAGACTGCAAGGATTCCACGTTTCCAGACTTGGATGATTGGCACCTAACTGCACCTACAAAGCATCAACTGGGTCAGGTGGTACAATTCCTACTACACTTATTCAGCCAGCTGGTTATCACTATTAATGCAACAAAGTCAATTTTGACCTCTGTACAGACCATAGAATTAATCGGAATGAAATTGAACTCTGTCACTCAGGTAGCATCCTTACTGACACACAGGTTGCTCTCTCTCAGACAAGTACAGTCCTTGTTAGACATGCCCAAACCCCCAGCAGTGCTTGTCTTGAAAGCCCTCGGTTCCATGTCAGCCACCATCCTACTGATTCCGCTAGCAAGATTTTTCATGAGAGTTCTTCAGTGGACTCTGTCAGTCCAATGTTCGATTGTATTTCATCCATTGAGTGGTCGGATCAAGCAGTCTCAGGTCTGCAGATGACATCTTCAGTGTTGGCTTATCTCAAATGACCTTTATCTAGGCAGGGTGTTCTCTCTTCCCCATCCAATGGCCACAGTGACCATGGGCACATCCTTGTTGGGGTGGGGTGGGGGTATACCAAGGAAGATTGTTCCAAGGGACATGGTTCCCAACAGAGCCCAAATTTGTGCATCAACATCATGGAGATGAGAGCAGTCCTCCTGTAGTTGCAAGTCTTCGAATATTTCCTTCCTTTGGGAACGATAGCAGTTCACGAAGACAACATGTCAGTCATCTCGTATAGCAACAAATGGGGGGGGGTTGTTCATACCCTTTATGCAGAGAGGCCATGAGAGTGTGGAAATGGGCAATCTCTTCCAGCCACTTTCTCCTTGCCACAGACATCCCCAGGGAGACCAATGTTTTAGTGGAGAGACTAAGCAGATCCACCTCGAGCCCACACAAGTAGTCCCTGAACCAACACTAATGGATCAGATCTTCAGCCGTTGGGGCCTGCCTTGATTTAACCTATTTGCTTCCCCCCTATACAACAAATTCAGCAAGTACTTTGCTCTGATAAATCCAAAGGGGGAGTCACTCAGGGATGCTGTAATCCGCTATTGGCCCTCGGATCTCCTGTGTGCTTATCCTCCAATTCCCCTGATCCTGAAAGTTCTACAGAAAGCCAGCAGGTTGAAGGGTACTCCCTTTCTAGTTTCGTCAGGTGTGCTTCCTTCTTCTACGGTCTCATGCCAAGTATCCACCATGGATACTGGATCCCAGACAGGATCTGATCTCTCATCAGCAGAACATCGCCTCCCAGCCTCAGATCCCTAAGACTGACCACTTGGCTCCTCCATTTCCAATGATTTTAAGGCAGTCCAGGCTAGCTTTCCCAGTCCATAACATAATACTTGCTTCACAGAAGCCTTCTACCAAAATAGTGTACCATAGCAAGTGGAATTTTCCATCTGGGCCTCAGCTCCAGTTTCTGACATTCTTCTCTTCCTAAGCTCGCCCTTTTAATAAGGTGCTAGTTTCTCCATGATTAAGTTGCAACTGGTAGCGATTGACAATTTTCACTCCAAGGAGGACCTAATACCCTTCACCACCACTAGACTGTGTAAGGCCATTATGATGGGGATTTTCCTACACAGGCCCTCAATTAAAGATCCTTCTCCACCATGGGACCTGACCTTGATTTTGCAAGGTCTCACTCAGAAACCTTTTGAACCGGCTGCCACCTGTGATCTAAAGTTTTTGTCTTGGAAGTCTATCTTCTTGTTGGCCATTACTTCTGCCAAGAGGGTATCAGAACTTCAAGCTTTGTCTTCAAAGCTGCCATACATAACCTTTTTCAGTGATAGGGTTTCCTTGACAACAAATCCTTCCTTATGTCTAAAGTAGCCACAAAAACAAATATTAACCTATCTATTAATTTGCCAGTCTTTTTCCCTAATTACTCCAACAGATGTGAGTACATGCTTCATTTGCTTGATGTTCATAGACAATTGTGTTTCTGTCTTTACAGAACAAAGGAACTCAGAAAATTGGAACAATTATTCATCTCCTTTTCACCCAGCCATTTAGGCAGAGTAATGTCATAAGTAACTCTAGTGAAATGGATTACTAGCTGTATCCACCATTTATTCATTCAGCCAGGACTTGTATTGATGAAATTTGTGCTGCAGCAACCTGGTCAAATTCACATACTTTTGTTTCTCATTACAAATTGGATGTCATCTCTTGAAATAGAGCATCCTTTGGCTTCACAGTGCTCAGGCTTATCCTTCCATAGGGGCCGCCCACAGAACCACATAGCTGGGGACTCTGGCTCAATGGTGAGGATGAATGAAAGGGACAACATAAAATTTAGAAGTTATGTACTTACCATAAGTTAGTATCTGTGTTGTCTTCTTTCATTCGTCCTCACATCTCACCCACCTTCCCACCTGGAAGATGTTGGAATTCACAGATCCCCATTTCTGAGCGCCAAGTTTGATGATATTCTTGTTTGTAAATGGTGTCTTTTTGTGGTCGGCTTGCGTACATATATTTTTTTCCCTGCTGTCTTTTTTTCCTGGCAAACTTTTTCTGAGGAGTTAGGGAGATGCAGGGCATTGTGGGAGTGGGAGGAGCTCAAGACACAATGCATCCATCTTTGGAAAGGCCAGATAGGATCAGAGGACAGATCATAAACCCAATGGTGAGGATGAATGAAAGAAGACAACACAGATACCACGTTAGGGTAAGTACATAACTTCGGAATAATTGCGTAACAATAAAGACATCTCCTAACTTCTATAATCTCTGAGGTCCTCTACAACCAAGAGGCGTGCAGTCGTCAAAACTCCAACAGACCCTCTCATATTAACAAATCACATCATTTCCATCTCTTCCAAGATATCACATACTTTCTGCAAGCTTCTATAATACATCTGTCAGGATGATTGAGTCATTTATAAATTAGCTACTCACACTGCTGATTGTATCAATGGCTAATTACATGTTAATTATGCATTGTCTCCTGCAGCCTTTCATCATTCTTTAAAGTACAAAGCAAATCAAAAGTGCTTGAAATAAGGAATTATAAGATTTAGACATCATCTTATTCCATGTTCTTTCACACAGCTAATCATTCAGTACAAACAATATTTATTTGTATTATCTATATAGTGCTTCGTCATAATAGGCCACCAAGAAAATCTTCAATGTGAGCCTCCTATAACCCGATTTGTTTTAAGTCTTTCATATCATGAATAATCCTAACCTCCTTAATCTCCTGTAGTCAAGATTTAATCAGAGCATTTTGTAAGTAATATTTAATATAAACTTTAATGTTATTAAATGTAATTTATATTTCTTAAATGTTTTTAAATGTTCCTTAGATTTTTTATACGATGTAACTGATCATGTGACTTATTTCTTTATATTGAGCATGTGTGGAAGTGTATGTCAATCTGAAGAAGGCTATTCTGTATGCATAGATGAAAGTGCTAAGTGATAGTAATTTTTTCTCCATTTGTCCATATTCAAATACTTGGTGTTTTGTTTCAGTTCATATGTTAGCTGTCTGCCCTTTAAATATGCCCTTCTTACTATATTACAGCACTCGGCTGACACTGCCTTACTGTGTAAAAATACCCCATTCTGCTGCCTAAGCTGCTGTACAAGGTGAATTCTCAAAATCAGAAATGTGTTGAAACATTCCTACCTGATGTTAAATGCAAGTTAAACCAAATCATTACTTTTCTCCAGCTGCTTCTGTGCTAGCAGTGTTTACCTGACCATCTGTGCTAACTATGCAATGCAGACTAAATGCATGAACTATACTTCATCCTTAGAGAAGAACTCTTGGTAAATTGTGGACTTTTTGAAAAAAAAAAAACCTTTTGACTTCCACCATAAGTTAGAGGTTAACCACCTTCCTGTCTCACTTTATTTTATCAGCTGGCAGCTACTACCTTCATTTTGGTGTAAGCTAGTGTCCTTAACACACCTCTTCTGATAAATTTTATTCCCTTTCCCACTCCAAAAGTTCACATACAGAAAAACAACAGATCTTCATATCACATATTTTTTCTTTGCCTGCTGAATGCCATATTGCTGTGATTTGCATTCCTTTTTCTATCCATTGGTTTCTGCTTTTTTACTTGCTATGACCTAATGTCACTGTGTTCTATATGACCTTTTTCCTTATCTTTTTTTTTTTCCTGGCTCCATACTGAATTCTTCCACTTGTTAACGATTCAGCATTTTGATTAATTAAATATTTATTCTCCCTCAGTTTCAGTCCTTGTTTATTCATTATGTAAAATTGCTCCCACTTTGTGGTGGTCCATGTAATGACATTCTTTGTAGCATGGCAAGTGAAGTCTACAGACTCCAGACTTTTTAGGTCAGACCAGTTTGTTCAAAGCCAATATTAAAAGGGAGCATGCAGTAAAAAACAGAATGGTATCAAAAGTAGAAACAGTTAAACGTGACCCTGCTATACACAGTTGAAATAAATTAGAAGATTAAGGCAATCAAAGAGTTGTGGTATACTGTAGAAGAGAAGTTATATGCCGTTTGAAACCAAAAATATTTGGGAATAGAGTACACAGGCCTATTTACTTCTATAGGCGTTGCACCGTCTGTAGAGGAAAATGGTTAAAGGATGTTACAGAAAAGTTTAATTTATTTGTAGCGTGTAGCAAGTGAGGCGGGGGTGGGGGCAAAGGAGTGACAAAAATAAGGAGATGGAAAGATGCAACTCAAGAAGCCAATATGCAACAGAATAAAGAAAATGTAAATTAAGTTACTGGATGGCCTTGAAAGCAAGTACAGTTCACTTCATTCATCATATGATTTTGTAATGCAAAAGAGTAATATCGGTAATAGTGAAAACCTTTTATACAGGCAGGGAGAGATCATGATCAGTAATATGTGAAGCCATCTTGCTGACCGTTTACAAGACACTTAGCATTAAAAATATCAGTGGGTCACATAATTATTTCTATAACTTCTGTGATATAGACTTGAGGTGACTATCTGGTTCTTTCCTAGAACTACCTTTCTGCAGAGTTACTAGTATAACCATCCCAAATACCTGTATGATGACTTCTACTTCTAAGGAGACTTGACTGTTCTCCAGTCAGTACCACAAAGTTTTCACTGGCAAGTGAGATAGACTGTCAAGCCAAAAGCCATAGTTTTACCTGCTCACTTGAATTACTTCAGCAGTTTTACCTGGTATTTTCTCTTGTGTTCATACAGAGAAATACCTGCCCTTCCTTTTCAAGCTGGTACCCTGACGTGTTTCTAATTATTAAATAGTAAGATAGAAATAATAAAGGACTTTTATCCCTTTACTGGGTCTTTTCGACTACATGAATAGCATGAAAAAAAGCATGTGTATGGTTCAGTCATCTTCAGTAACTTCACAGCATGTCTTATAGTGTTATGTTTGCTCTTTCTGCCTTTTCACACATTACTAAAATGTACACAGATGCTGTACTGTGTAAAGGCCTAGTGTTTGACTATATTTTGTGCAGATTCCTGATCAGACATCACTTCTAGAAAATGTATTTTTTTCATAGACTTTCTTTATTCACATGAGGCAATGTACAGTGTAGATGCATTTGCTTTCTTCTTCTTTCACTTCAGAAGCTGCTACATGGATTCCATAATAGTGGATTTTGCTCTAGCTGCATCTTCAGGCTCAGACACATACACACTCTACATGAGATGTGTTCTCACAGCAGGTAAACATCCAGTAAAGATTCTCAGACTTAGCACCTCAGGCAGTGGTGATGCTTTATCTTAGAAACCAATGTTACATGTTGATGAGAAATGGAAAATAAATGTTTTGCAAATTATCTGCTCCCAGTTCTGAGTAATTGCACATTAACTCCAAAAGATTCTGACATTTATGTTGTGCAGTCTCAAGAAATGTGTATCATTTACTGCCAAGCAGCACACTGTTTGCAGTCAAACATGCGTCTTGTCTGTTTCACCGAGCAATGCCATGAAAACATGCACACCTTGAACATTTGCTCGTACAAGTCTGTGAAAAGTCTTTTTAAAATATGGATTCAGCAAATAACCAAGAAAAATGAATCGATTTATGCTACCATCACTGTTAAAAGAATTTAATATAACTATTTCTACTTCAAAAACATTGTTGATGCTACCTAAAACCATGCCATAAAATGGCTTTCTCTTATTATTAATGAGCTGCTAACCATACAGTTGGAGACCAAAACCATGAATGCAATGGGTTTGCCAGTATAGCAGTTTATCAGCTGATCTGTGCAAGCATTGGGAAGTGATGTTGTACTCATTGTTTAAAAATGTCCTTGCCAAAGGAGTATTTTCAAATGCATTATGTAACATAAAATGGAAGATGCAGATAATTTTGTTTTGTTACCCAGAATACTGAAATACATATATACAACAGGCACATACACTTCAAATCTGTAACTTTCAGTGAACCACCTGATTGCAGGTCTATGTACAATTGTAGAAGAGACTGCATTTAACTTTAACTTATTGCTATGAAATGTTTATTACCCACAGCTAATGGTTATAAATATCAAAGTACAAGTAAAGCTCTCATGTTTCTTGATAAGGAAGTTGCTGTTTTGCTACAGTGTAATAGACTGATAGGCATTATCTCAGTGGATTAATGAAGGAAACACAGCTAAATATATTTGGAAGTTTGTAGCAAAAGCAGATGAATGGACAAATTACAACATATGCATTTCACACTTTACCATCCAGGGATTACTGTTCTTTAATATTCTGTTCAGCTAAAGGAAAATATGAATTGGGACAAGCACACAAGAGGCAGTTATAAGTAAATTACTGGAAAAGTGATATAGCAAATGTTTATAAGAAAACTTAGACCTAAGAGAGAGCACACTCTTTCTAAAGTATATAAGTCATTACCCTACACAATAAATAATAATAAATGTGGATATGGCTATAGTTTTAAGAATGATAGTTTTAACATATTGTTTGCAGTAATAGGAAAACAAATTTGACTGTAAAACAGATATGACTATCTTACTCAATCTTCTAGATATAGGAACATAGTTAAGTTCCTATTTTCAAAATAAAAACAGCATCTTGCAAACAAGCTGAGAGCCACTGAGTTTCATGAGGAATGATACACAGTTATAAATGAATGACATTTTGGGTTTATGTCAATAGCTTCATGTATAATGTAAATAAAATCAAAGTATGATAATAGGAACAGCTACAAAATCATGAGGAAGTAAAGGCTTGTTGTTATAATTAAATCCAAATCATGTGTGATTAGTTATATGGTCCAAAGTTATAAATATCCTTCATAAAATAGAACTTATATTCTGCCCCAGTGCCATTGCTTACTTTCTGCATTTTAGTTTCTTTATCATAAAAGGCTTTCAGTTTATTTTTTTTAAGAAAATTCTGCACATGTTAATTGAGTTACTGTATATGAATGTCTCCTAATGGTTCTTAAATGTTAATGTATGATAAGGAGATCTTTTGTGTCTAAGGAACATCGTACCTCAAATACATGAGAGACACCAGATAAGAGCAAAGACAAAGTTCTTTGCCTAAAGCTGTTTGTGATACAGTATTTCATGCAGACATTCAAGCCATGACCTAAAACCTTTGCACACACTGGGTATAAAATGGTTAAGATTATCCCACTACCAGATGTTTTCATTATGGGGAATGGTCATCTGCACCGTGGCATTTTGTAGAAGAACTGCAGTGGTGATGCTGCGGTAGCGTTTTCACCTCACAGTAAGACGTTGTCCTGTTCGATTCTCAGCTAAAGTGTCTTCTGTTTGGAGACATACGTAAATGGGTGTACCTTCGTTGAAGGTTGTGCGTCAGGGCTGGCAACTCGGCACGTAAAAACCTACTGCCAATCATTAGCGGGCCGGAGTTCCGCTGTGGCGACCCCTAACTGGGAATAGTCGAAAGACACAACAACGAACTCAGCACAGCTCCTCGTGGTATCCAGCAGAGTTCCTAGAGCAGCAGAGACCAGAAAAGACTAACTTTCCAGATTCTAAGTATTTTTTTCTGCATTTTCAACCTTTTGTGCCTTTCGACGACTGTTTCTGCCAATTTTATAGAGTTATTACCTGTTTTTCCTGTTTTTATAAGCTTGAATTGTTTGTTGCACTTTCTAGTTTAAGTTTGCTTAAAAGTTAAACTACAGGCTAATACACTCAAGTGTACTAGCTTTTGATAGCATTTAATCGAAAATTAAAGCATTTACTGTGTTTTCTGTCCTATCTGTGTAAAAAACTTGAAAAAAACAAAAAAATATTCTTGTTTTCCATACTTTCCTGAATAGTTTGTTCCAGTGATCAGATTTTGCTGATCCCTGGGCTTTGTCTTGGTTCCTGTACTTCTCCATTTTCCTTGTTTGGTCAGGGGGAAGTTTCTTTACTCACCAGTGGGAGTGGGGAGTACTGATCTGCCTGTTTGCCCTCAGAGGAGTGGTTTAAGACAGTAACTTGTAGTTCATTGGTGATTTGGGGTCATTTCCTGCCTTTTCCAGCCCCCTGCTATAAAGCACGCTTTGGCGGGCTTTTCTAGCTGTAGAGAACTCAGCACAGCTCCTTGTGGTATCCAGCAGAGTTCCTAGAGCAGCAGAGACCAGAAAAGACAAACTTTCCAGATTCTAAGTATTTTTTTCTGCATTTTCGACCTTTTGTGCCTTTCGACGACTGTTTCTGCCTATTTTATAGAGTTATTACCTGTTTTTCCTGCTTTTATAAGTCCATTGGCCATTTTGGGTCATTTCCTGCCTTTTCCAGCCCCCTGCTATAAAGCACGCTTTAGCGCGGAGTTGCCACAGGAGCACACAAGAGCAGTGGCGGTTAATCAAGGTTAAACTATTCGGGCTACCTAATGTCCACTCTTCATTTTTTCTCTTAGAACAGCTCTTCTTGAACTGTACTGCTAATCTAACCAGTCTATTCTCTAACAAAAAGTTCAGCTCTACTTGATTCCTAAGTAGACTATTCTCTATCTGTAAAGCCTAGCACTTGCTCCTATAGTACTTTTTACTCTGATATAGCACTTTTTATTGTACATAGTACCTCACCAGCCTAAAAACACCACATCCCCCGAAGTCCTTTTCAAACTCATCTACATAAAGTTTTTGTCTATTCCTTCTAGCATGGCGAGGGATCAGTTGCTAGTGTCCTCTCCTGCTCAGCTGTTGAATCTGGAAATATTGAGGCAATGTTACAATTGCCTCATGTACACAGACAACCCTCTCCTTCTCCCACAAAACACAAATACATGCGAGAGATGCAACTATATAGCCAAACTGGAGGCTGAGCTCTCTCAACATAGGACTGGCAAGACCAGACAGGAGGAGAAGGTAACCACACACACCACAAACCCAGTCTCACATAGCACTATCACAACTTCATATCATACACATAAACACACAAGGACATACTCTGAGGCTCTGATCAAAAATCTACCAAAACAGCAGAGGCCACCAAAGCAGACACCCAAACAACTGCCTCCACAGGGCACTGCACATGCAACACATAGACCACAGAGTCAGTGTGCCAAACAGTCACAGCCCTTAAGGCCAAACACAATGCCAGACACACTCGTCATAGGTGACTCCATAGTCAGACACACTGACGTCCCGCTCACCAGATTGAGTAAGGAAAAGGTCACAGTAAGCTGCCTATCAGGCGCTAGAATCCGCCACATAACGCAAGCACTCAGGTCACTCAACTGCAGGTACAAGTATGACTCAGTCATTGTCCATGCTGGTGTGAATGACCTGAGACATACCTCCCTGGACTACATGAAAAGAGACATAGAGGAGCTCTCTGATTATGTAGCCCAGGCAGGTATGACCCTGACCTTGAGCAGTATCCTACCTTCACCAAGAATGATGCCACAATACAGAGACAAGATGATCAGCTTTAATAACTGGCTTAAACTATGGTGTCATTCAAAGGGGATCCAATGTCTGTCTGCCTGGGATGACATGCTGGACAAGCCACGCTGCTTCGCAAGGGATGGCTTGCACCTGTCACCCCTGGGCTTCCGGATTTTGGCAAAGGCTCTTGCCACCCCCATTGTGCCTTTTTTAGGCAAAGCTCAAATTCTAAACCTACCACCCTAGAACACAAAAAAGGAAAAAAAAACTAAGGGTAATGCTGCTCAATGCCAGAAGTCTCAACCTCAAGATGCACGCACTCAAAGCCCTTCTCAGTATGGAGAACATCGATGTCTGTGCTGTGACTGAAACCTGGTTAAAGGCTCCTGAGAGCACCCCGGCACTATCAGGTTTTACCTCATATCATGCGTTCCAGCCCCAAAATCCGGACAACACCAAGAAAGGAGGGGGGGTGTCCATATTCATCAAGGACACCCTCACCTCAAGGTTGGTGGCAACGCACGATGCATCGGAAACCATCCAGGTGCAATTAACCATAGGCAAGACTGCTCTGCAGTTTGTAGCATGTTACAGGCCACCCTCTCAAACTCAGGAACCTCACACAGCTTTCCTGAAAACACTGGAGGGGATAAATGTATCTCCAAACACCATCATACTGGGTGATTTCAACTATCCAAATATAGACTGGGATCACTACTCAAGCCCCAACACTCTAGCCCAAAGGTTCCTAGAGTTCATAAACTCAAATGCCATGGAACAACTAGTCACCATCCCCACAAGAGGAGAAAACATACTAGATCTCATCATCACAAATATGGGGTCACGGTGTTCAACACCAGAAGTATACCCATCATTGGTGAGATCAGATCATAAACTAATCTCACTGGAAGTCCACATCCCGCCCCCACCCCAGATAAAAACGACCACAGTGAAGAACTTCTCAAAAGCCGACTTCACACTTCTAAAGTCTGGTGTGGTCTCTTTCAAGGCCCCCGAGCCAGCGGAAACCATTACTCAAACCGCTGAATCACTTACAAATGCCTTCTACCAGCACCTCCAGGACTGCATGGATCAGGCAATTCCAAACAAAACAAAGACTCTTTGTACCAAAGGCAAGCATCCAGTCTGGTGGACCCCAGCCATAAACAAGCTCTACAACAAAAGGAAGAAGCTACTACAAGATAGAGCAAAATCCGTAAAAGGGAAGACACCCTTGATCATTATAAGTAAAAAACTGAGATCTCTCATAAAAGCATCCAAGGCAAATTTCGAGAGAAAAATCGCTAAGGACTCAAAAGACAATTTTTAGCTATGTTAGAAACCTGGGAGGAAACTCCCAGATATGCTCAGAATTAGTTCAAAATGATGTAAAAATCACTGAACCTACAGACATTGCCAACATACTGGCTGACAGGTTCAGTGCAAATTCTCCCCAAAAGGAGAGATATCTATACCAGAGGATTGTAGTCCCCAAACATCTCAAATGCTCAGGTGAGAACTGCTCTCTCCAAGGCGAAAAACACAGCATCCATGGGACCAGATGGTGTCCCCGGTTGTGTGCTCCATGAACTCAATGAGGAATTAAACCCGCAGTTAGGGCAGCTGTTTAATCTTAGCCTCACCTCAGGATACATACCCAAGGAGTGGCGTACGGCAACGGTGGTCCCACTTCACAAAGGAGGTGCCTCCACCCACCCCGGAAACTACTGTCCCATCAGCTTGACAAGCCTGGTCTGCAAAGCTATGGAGAGGATCATAATGGAACTCATAAATAAAGACATAGAGGACTTGCAGACTTTGGATCCAACCCAGTTTGGCTTTGTCAAGGGCAGATCATGCCTTTTAAACTTGTTTGACTTTTTCGAAACAGTCACCAAGGCCATTGACGAGGGCAAGGCAGTCCACGCAGCCTACCTTGACCTGGCAAAGGCTTTCGACACAATACCCCACTCAGGTATCATCGATAAACTCACCAGCTTAAATGTAAACCCATACATCACAAGATGGGTTGCAAACTGGCTAAGTGACAGAACCCACAGGGTCAGAGTTGCTGGCGCCATGTCAGACTCCAAGCCTGTCACAAGTGGTGTCCCACAGGGCTCAGTCCTGGGCCCACTTTTGTTCGGCATCTACTTTTCAGAAGTACAAGCAAACACAGGAGGATTATGGCTGACAAAGTTTGCAGATGACTGCAAACTGGGCACCATAGTTGAAAACCCATCTGACACAGACATCCTTCGGAAGGGTCTCATAGAAACGGATAACTGGTGCCAGAGCCATGGCCTAAAGTTAAATGCCAAAAAATGCATAGTCATACCCTTCGGGAAAAACAAGGTTACCCCTAGTTACCATATAGGTGGCAATCCACTAAGCACAGAAGAGGTTGTCAGGGATCTGGGGACCCAGGTTGACAGTAACCTTTCGTTTGACACTCACGTTGCCAAAGTAGTTAGGAAGACCTTCTACATTGCTCACCTGATCATGAAGGGATTCACATCTAGATCAAAGGAGGTCATCGTTCCCCTGTACTCATCACTCATCAGACCAATGATTGAGTACAATGCCCCATTCGGAATGTATCTGACCCAACAACTGCAGCAATTGGAAAGGCCCCAAAAGTTCCTCACCAAAAGGATAAAGGGTCTCAAAAATATGTCTTATGCTGCCCTACTGAAGGAACTCCAGCTCTATTCAGTCACTTACCGTCTGCTCAGAGGTGACCTGTGCCTGACATACAAGGCCATGTCCAACCCGGAATTAATGAACATGCTTCACCTCAAAAAATCAAAAAATCTAAATCCATCAGAACTACAAGGGCAAAAACCTCAACACGGCTATTAATAGGACGTGCTGGAGGGACAGATTCATCACCCAGAGACTCCCTATGCTGTGGAACAAAATCCCGGTACATGTGAGGCAGAGCACCTCGCTGGCCTTGTTCAAGAGAAATCTTGACCAATGGATGGGAGAACGCAGGTATACCCCAGGGATAACCTCAGTGTCACTGCTTGACAGAGGCACAGCAAAATAATGGACATAGTATCCTTCAAACTAAAGGGGTGGCGAAAGCCACATAACTCTGGGCTAAGCTTATAAATGCCCTAGGGCAGATAGCCTAGTATGAACCTATGAACAACTACAAGGCCTTAGAGGAACTAACATTTCTGAATACAGTAGATGAATGCTACAAGTGGTCAGACGTGATCTGTAGGGAGTCGGCAATGGCAACAAAGTTGAGGCCAAAACAATGCCTGAAAAAAATATTGATTTTTATATGTGTGTGTGTGAGTGTGTGTGTGTGTGTGTATGTGTATGTATATATATATATATATATATATATATATATATATATATGTGTGTGTGTGTGTGTGTATATATATATATATATATATATATATATATATATATATATATATACATGTGTGTGAGTGTGTGTATATATATATATATATATATATATACGCACACACACACATACACACACACACACACACACACATACATACATACATATGTGAGTGACTAGAAATTGTCTATGCCCACAGCTCATATGTTAATTAAAGACATTTGTGAAACAAAGAGGTATTAAACAGACAAATATTCAGCTAGCCACCCAGATGCATGTGAAATGGATTGAAAATATATAGGGATATTTAATTAAATTGATAAAGAAATGCTGCCATACAGTAAGTAACTACAATGCAGGATATATATTTTTGTATTTGCTTAGCATGTTATTGTTCTTACAGCTACCACTGCTGTATCAGCAGTTACATTTTTGATTAGAAGATTGCATTTAAGATGAGAGTTGAGTCCAAGTTAGAGAAAGTTAAGACATTTTATTGTACATTTTTAAAAAGTCCTGGCAAAAGACTGTAAAACTGGCAAATGGGTAAAACTGTTTTAAAGACTGGACCCCAATATCATACCATTAAGGTAATATTGGGAACCTCAAGAAGACATGCATGTAACTTAAGAAATGTTCAAAAAACTGAAAGTCCTACTGCCAGTTATTTTTTTTATTTTATTTATTTATTTATTTATTTATTTTGTAAAGGTACAATCATGCACCCACAGCAAATTATGGCACAAATGTACATGGAAGAAACCTGATTACAAACCAAGTCATCATAACTACCAAATACTCCAACATTCCTAATATAAAGACCAGTAATGGAAAGTGATTAGTTTAAAAGCATGACAGTTTCCTGAGGGTGATGACTTCCAGTGTCTTATCTCAAAACCTATATCAGACCAGATCCATGGCCGTGGTCATTTACTGTCACACTCTGAGATGTATGGCAGATCACTGCTTAAACCACAGAAGGTGGACAATCAAAGGCAGCAAACACCACTTCCTGAAAGGTATGTTGGTATTACAGTTGACCCAGTGGATGAAACTACCAAAGGTCTAGAGTATTAGGTCACAGTTCTGTGACCGTGGTGGCCATAGAGATGTTATCCTCAGCTTCTGAGAATTGTGCATTACACATTAAGTGTATTTTTGATAAGGAAAAAATGCATAAATATTGACAGAAATTACTATGAAAAGTAACTCTGCCAGAAAATGCACACTGCCAACCAAGATAAGAATGTCATAAGATACAGCTTTAGAAGAATGAAGCATTACTTATACAAATAAAAGGAAAGCTAACAAGCACTTTAGTTTGAAAGTTCAAATACAATGATAGCAACCCAAGCTAACTGATTAACTACATTTACAAATTAAAAATTTACTTAAAAAAAGCTAATAAAGTAATTTGCCTATTGCCATGTATAACTTTAAATCTAGATAAAAATGTAGGAAGGCAGGAGTGTCATGCACAGCATCAACAAATACAGAGTAATATGCTTTTGTATTAGATGGATGCTCCATCTGTAGAGCAGGCATCTTGTATGGAATGATGGTTGTGCTTCATCTTCATTTTCCATGCAATTATTCATTAAGAGGGGATGTTCATTTCATACAAATGCTCAACACCTGTTATCTGGTTAAATATTTAAAGGCTGAGAAAGATGGCATACACAAATAAGTGCTTTCAAAGGTGGTGCCTAAATTATTGTCCAGTTACAAGACTGAAATTTCCCTGGGCTCAGCAAATCTTTTAACACTAACAGTACATGTGCTTTATTTCTGTTTTGAACATTTGTTTGAAGGCTTGTTGCATCTGTGAAGGCCTCTTTTTATGCATGACTCCTGTTTTTCCATGTTCCCCTCATGCTATCTTAACATCATTTTCCTGAGATGCTACCTCTTTTGGCCAATGTCTGGCCCCTGAAATTCATAATCCTCATTTATGAATGATTTAGTTCTCTGCCCATGCTAATTAAGAACCACTCAATTAGATGAATGCTTGATCATAAGCTATGATTCACGTTCACATCTGTGACCCTATATCCATCCTCATTTAAAAATTAGTAAGCCTAAGCCTATTGTTCCTTTGGCATGCAACAGTCTTAGCTTTTTTACTCTCACTCTTATAGGTCATCAGGAATGATCTTAGGTAGTAGTTTATATTTAATATAACTGATACACCATATGACTTCCTCCATTCTCCTCATCAATAAAGAATGTGATCTATCAATTTCGCCATTGTAAAGAGAGTTTCTGCATTCAGATCCTGTGAGTACTGCTACTGCTATTTCCAGTTCCTAACCTGAACCTCAGAATCTCTTATCTTCACCACCTTGTTTATTCATTTGCTCTGTTTCATATTTTGCCTTATCTAGACTGTTACATCTTCTGTTTTTAATTTTGCTGTCTATGTACTTCATGTAAGTTGTGATCCTCTTTGTTTCCTTACCAATTCTGGACTTGCACACACTGCTGCAACATACAATTCACCTTTTTCTATTAAATCCTTCAGTTGAAACAGGTCTGTGGGCATTGATGGTTATTACATTGCATTTTCTTTTATCTTGACTCATTTTATCTCACTGTAATTGATATTGTGAAGACCTTTTCTTTTACA
The DNA here is from genome assembly GCF_019279795.1 of Protopterus annectens. Taxonomy (NCBI): domain Eukaryota; kingdom Metazoa; phylum Chordata; order Ceratodontiformes; family Protopteridae; genus Protopterus; species Protopterus annectens. The sequence continues at coordinate 1,018,006,100 of NC_056745.1, read as the reverse complement.
TTTACCACTAATCTCCATATATTGATCTCCCTAGCACAGTTTTCTCATTGACTACTCTCAGCTAAGGCAGAGACAAGAATCCAGTGAGCTGTAGAAAACTATGACACTGTGTCACAAGGGAAGCATTTGGGGATGCAGAATGGCATGGATTAAGAATTTATTTGGTAAAATGGATAGAAAAATGGTCGACAGGCAGGAAATACAGAATGGCAGTTAGCTGGTAGATGTCTGAAGAAAAGTCATTACTAGCAGGGTTGCATGAGTCATACATGTAGGACCCATCTTCCACAACACATTTCTGTTTACCATTAAGAGTAGAAAACAGTTTTATGTTTATTGCAAGATTTATACACTAGTCAGTCACTTGTTGGAGACTCCAAGGAAGTTCGGGAAAGCCAATGAGTAATCATATAGATGCCTTCTGTAATGCAATAAAAACATAAAATATGATGTGTATAGAAGGGGAAAGCAGGCATATCATGAGGAGATCTAAGGAAGAGAGAACATGAAAAACATGAGTATGATCATGACATGCAGGCTCAGGCATATAGTGCATTAAAAAAGGATTTTGCTACCTTTTGACATACGTGGTGATAGTTGCAAACAAGCCAGCAGCCAAAAATCATTTTCCATTCTGTCTGTTAATGGTAAGGACAAACTTTGAATTCTGTGTACTCTTCTGAAGGACTAACAGAGGTACGTGTATGAATTTGATAGAATGATTGCAGACAAATATTATCAAAATAGTGTTGGAGGCATGGAAGGGGGTGATTAACAGGATAAAGGAACATCTTCTTAATCCTGTTTTATCATATCATGGATTACATGTGCAAATGTAAATTAATATAAATGAGCATCATAAAGTGGCATATCAGTGGTATGTTTCCTGGAAGTCAGAGAAAGCCAGAATATGTAAAAAAAACCCATACAGATGTGGTACATGCGTGCAAACTAAAAGGCAATAATCTAAATGCCAAATCCTGGGGCCATGAGATAGAACCCCCCAAAAGACTGAACTCTGTTGCTGACTGGTGAATACATTGTGACATACAAGAAGGTATGTGGGGGGCAAGGTAGGTCAGGAGTGCAGAAGTTATGTAATGTTAGTGCCCTTTCCTAATAATACTACATAGTAATTGGGGGGTAAGTCCACTAGTCTGCAATGAGTATTCCCTACATTCACTCTACTCATTATGTGACATAAAATAACCTTATCAGTTTGCATAACACACTGGGCTGGTTGGAGAAAGACTCTGCCTTCACTTTTTTAGACTTGTGATGATATCTGCTCTCCATAATGATGAAACTTAAGGTGCAACACATTTAAGCAAGTGACCCTATTTAGAGTATAGTAATAACATTATCTGTGTTCCTGCATGATAAATTGAGAACAATGGAAAGCCTGCCTTCTGTCTTTCTTTTTCTGGCAGTGTATCTTAATCACCAAAAACATCTTTTAATTTCTGCTCATTTCAGCCATTTAAATTATCTATTATTTTTTTCTGCTTGTACAAGTACTAAATCAAACTTCCTTACACAAAAGCTTGGTTCCTGAGTTTATTTTTTTGTTTTAGATTCCAGCTGTTTTCTGCCTTTTTGTACTCTTTTTTTTACAAGGAACCAAATTTCTCGTCATTCTTTATTGTCAACTGCAGTTGTCTAGCTTTGGTTATTATATTCTTCCCTACTATCTTTTTTTTTATTTGTCCAGTTCAGAAAACATATGTATTATTTTTTTCTTCCTGTGCGCTCTCCTGTTTTTTCCTTGTTGCTTCTCTTCCTGTTGTAGTGTGACACAGCACTCCTCTTCATGCTCCTTCTGGAATACCCTGTGGTGCTTCACCGCAAAAGTAAATAGAGTTCACCTTTATATGTTCCCTCTTTATCTTCCTCCTATTATGTTCTGAAAGGCCAAGATGCCCCTCCTTATATGCTTATCTGCATATAGAATGATAGCAGACAATTGAGCTGTAAAAAAGGCTACCTGCACACTAGGTTAAACTGCATTAAACCATTTTTTTGTGTAAACTAGGACTTTATGCAGTTGTATCATTCCAGTGCATTCTTACAGATGACGGTTTACATTTTCAGTCAGACATTTATTGGCTATAAATCTGTGCTTCTCCACAATTTTCCTTAACAGTTGAAGTAAACAAAAAAGGGGGAATTCATAAAGGTGCCATAATCTACACACCTTCGAGTACATATCACAGTAACCTTTTGGAATTCAGGAAGCCCTACCATGGTACTTGCATGATGCTCTGTCACTAAGATAGACTCCTCCTGAAAACCCTCCCTCTCACCATCAGCCAATCCTGTACCACTTTCTCTCCACCCTTTCCTCTAGCCTACCAAACTCTCATTACCACACCCCCCTAATACCCATTACCCTCCTCTCTATTGTATCTGACAGACTCCTCCTGTCATGCTCTCTCACTCCAAAAACCCTCATTTCCTCTTCTTTCTTTGTCCTTCTTCTACTACCTCTGTACCATGCCACCTCCTATACCAACTTCCATCTACACTCACCACCACTTCCTTCCCACCCCCCCCCTTACAACATACCTCCACAACATCTCTGCCTCCTTAGTTCCCTCTCACCTTTTCCTTCTCTTAAAAGTAAAACTTTTCCCAATCACTACAAAATGCTACAAACCTAAACCCACTATCTGCCAGGCACTTCTATCTAAGTACAAACCAAAAACACTTACTCCTTTTCTCAATTACCTTTGCTTATCCGGTGACATTCATCCTAATCCTGGACCTAACTTCTCCCCAACAAACCTCCCTAACACCAATAATAAATCCACCAGTAATTACCTCAAATTCCTCACCATCAACGCCCAAAGCCTCAAAAATAAATTAACCCACTTCCATGTCTTGCTCAACCACAACTCACCAGACATTGCAGCCATCTCTGAAACCTGACTAAAGCCTCATATAACTGACTCAGAATTCCTTCCCCCTGGATTTCAATGTTTTCGTTCTGACCGCCTAACTAGAAGAGGTGGTGGTGTAGCATTAATCTACTCCAACCAATTAACCATCATTCCATATCCTAATCCCATCCCTTCTTTCAACAACACTGAACTTGTAATTGGCCTCCTAAAAATAAACAACCTTAAAAACATCTGCTTCATTTCCCTCTATATTCCTCCTTGTAACAACGCTAATACCCTGGAAGACATCCTCTCCTGGGCCTCCAGTAACATTAAGCTAGAAACCTACATGTTGGGAGCTGTAAATATAGACTGGAACAAAATCAATAACCCCAATCCTACCATTGCAATCAATCTGTACACCTACATTCAACTTACTAACTCCTTTACTAGGCCAAACAAAACCAACCCACCTGGCTCCATACTAGACTGGATCCTGGTATCTCATCCAAATAAAATTATACAATCAGGTGTCATTCCTGACCCATTAGGAGACCACCTCCCAGCCTTCACCCATTCGAACTACCCTCACTTCCCCACACTCCCACCAGTTCATTCATACTCGCAACCTTTCTAACTTTAATCCTACTACCTTTACTGAGTCCCTTAAACAAACTAACTGGAACCCCCCTAAAAACTCTTCCATTAGATGCTGCCATTGACTTTTTCAACAAAACATTCTTAATGGTCCTTAACTACCTTGCTCCAATAAGAACAAAAAGAGTAAGAATGAAAACCAGCCCATGGCAAACCAAAGATACCAAAAACCAGCCCATGGCTTACCAAAGATATCAAAAAGATCATGCTACAAAGAGATAAAACCTGGAAAATATACCTCCAACATAAACAGCCAGAAATCTTACTAAAATGTAAACAGCTGAGAAACCTAGCCAAAAAACAACTTCTTAAAGATAAAAAAGTCTTACTACATCAAATTACAAGCAAATCATACAAAAAACCCCAAGCATTTTTTTAATTCAGTCCTTAGGCCAGGTACCAAAATCAACCCTTGTCCCGACAGCAACAAATCCAACCTTTAAATTGCCTCAGTATTCAACACCTTCTTTACCACTTCTACTGCCGAGCTAACCAAGACATTTTCCAACAATAACCCTCTACCTCACCCAATCTTCCTCATCATCCTCTCCCCCCTACTTTTGAACTCGAACCCATCTCCACCTACCTAATAAAGAAATTACTCTCTAAACTAAAGCCTTTCTCCAATGCCCCCAATAACATTCCTTCCTCAGTTATTACAACTTCAGTTATTACAACTTCAGTTATTAATTTAGCAGCACAGCAATATATCCTATTTACTTCTGTTATATCACATAGATCTCTATGGACAGTCCTAGTTACAGCATTCATTTGTTTTATCAGACTTCTTACTTTTTGGGTTTTATTGACCTTCTGTGGTCTATTTCTCTCATTGATCCTAATATATCTATCCATGTCCATTATATCAAGCCACTCTTCTCTTAGCTCATTTTCTTCCAAACCGAGGGCACATCCCTTGTTTTACATTTCCTGCAGGCATTCTACAGAAAGTTCTGTAACATCTCCCTATGGCGCCTTCTCTTCAGTTTCATCCTGTGTAATCTGTTGCTCTGTCATATGGAAACTCACTGGCCTATCAGTCTTCAACATTGACTGCATCAGAGTTTCCACACTTTCCTGTTCCTTTCCGTGCTGTCTAGCTTCAAGTGAACAGTTATACTGGTTTCCTGTGGAAGGCTCCAAAATATCTTGATATGGCATCTAACCAATTGCTTCCTGTTCCATTGGTTTCCCCTTAATTTGGATATCCATTGCTTTATCCTGTTGTGGTGCTCTCTGTATTGGATTTTCTACACTGAATCCTTCTGTTTGCAGGTGCTCCATAACCTCAATTTCTATTTCTTTGACTTCTCCATTACTAATCTCTTTTTCTACTTTTCCTCTTAGTCTTATTTTTTGTATTGTAAAGTTTTCCATATAGGGATTCCTTTGCCTGTATTTATCTTCAACTATATTTGGTGCAGCTCTTTTTGTATTGGTTAATTTTGCTTTTTCCTGTTGCATAAATATTACACCATATTAAATCTCTTTTCCTTTCCCATGCCCATATTTTTTATTCAGATGTCTCCTGATATTCTTGCTTTTCTTTATTCTGGGGACTCACTCTATCATGCTGTGATGTAATCTGTGTTAGACCTTCTACATTAAATCCTTTACTTCACATGCATTCCATAACTTCAACTTCTATTTCTTTAACTTCTGCTTTACTAATCTTCTTTTCCACATTCCATCCTTGTGATATTATTTTTTTATTGTGAAATTTTCCATTTCTGGATGCCTTTGCCTGTATTTCTCTTCGAATATCTTTTGGGGCTGCCTTCTCTGTATTAGTTAACTTGGCTTTCTCCTTTGCATAAATATTGCACCATATCAAATTTCTCTTTCTTTTCCATGTCCATATTTCTTTTTTATATTTTTCAAATATCTCTAGGCTTTGTTGTTTATATTTTCCGCAGATGCTTCTTTTTCCAAACAGATCAAAGTTTCTTGATCTATATAATGCTTTTCAAAAATCTGTTGTATTAATGAACTCAAATTTTTATTTGAAGCTTCTGACAGTTTTTCCTGCAGAAAGTATTATTCTTTCCTCTAATTTCTCTCTTAATCATTTTGTATATCTTATGTCTGGAAATTCTGGGCTTTTTACAAAGTAGTAACAATACATAATTTCTTTCTTATCCTCAATAGTCCACTCTATCATTTTTATGGCTCTTCTTTGGCCAGTCAGTTTTTGTGGACTGCTGCTTCCTTCTACAACAGGGGGGTTGTCCTCCCCCGGGCCTAGCCTGGCCTGGCCCCATTGTAGGAATGTTTCTGTATTTTGAGGATTCTACACTGTCATTTATTTCCAGTCCTGGCACCAGTGCGCACACCAGGATTGGACACTTTTTATCCTGGGTCTTGTGCACCCAGCTATTATTTTTTGTTTTTGACTTACTTCTGTCCATGATATATGCTCTTCCCGAAACAACTATATGTGTTAATTATATCTATAACAGAAATGTCTGTTAAGTGTATGGGCTATTTTAATTTAAAAAAATCACTCACTCACTTCCTCTAGCTATGCTCCTGGTGCCTCTCACAAGCAATGCATTTCTTAATGTACAGTACGGAGAAACGAGTTACATGCATGGTGTTGCTATCTGCTTTATGGGACACTGTCACAGAGGAGATTCCAGTCACCGCCAGGCTACTGTTTAAATAACATTGTTTCTCATTTGACTTACTTGCTCTCTGTACTCAACTAACCTAACACATAGCATATAAGAAAATAATAAGATGCAATTGCGGACTCGCTGATGGCAGCTTGTATAACATCATCGTGTCTGCAATGTCTCAGGGCCACAAAGGTCAAGTTGTGACAAATCTGTAATTTAAATGGGCTGTTCAGAATTTTGTGCTATCCTGTAATTTTAAAGTTTAATTCAGTATTTTCTGCTATTAACTGAACACTTGATAGATATTCATAAGAATGTGGAAGTTGGACCAGACATTTTAAAGTTATTCAGTAATACCCAGCTATGTCAAAACTTTTGTATCAACTGGATTTTGGCTGACACAGTCCTGCTAAAAGTGCAGTTAGGCAGCTTCATAACATGACACCAGTGCACTTCCTACATTGCTCCTATCTATTAGATGCCGACACCAAACTCAGGAAAACAGTACTTATATTAAATGTGCCAGCTCACTGTATTTCAGAACCAGCATGTATGGGGCTCTCATACAGTTGAGAAATGAGCACTAATGTGGGAGCTTAAGCTGCCATAGCACCCCCAGTAAATCTTCCATGGCATGCTGTAAAAGCACTTCAGCTATTTCCTTGGATTGGGGGGTTGAGGAAACACTAGCCACCATGGAGCACTGCAAACTGTTATGCTATGACAGCACATACACTAGTGCAAGGAATGGGGAGCAGCTCACTGATAGGTATGGGAACTGTGGTGTGGGATGTGTGTTTGAATCTATACTTGTGTTTGTAAGAAGTGACTGAGGGGGTGGATGCCTATGGTCACATGGTGTACATCGTGGTAGTAACTGAGATTCAGAAATATTCAAGTTGGCCAATAATGGAGTCCTTCCTCATTGTGGTTAATATATCTCTGAATTGCAATATGCCATGTTGTGGGTGCAGCAACTTTTTAGCCAACGCCATACAGCTTACACTAGGCCCTTTAATAAATCTCTGGACAAGTCACAGTTTGTTAAATTAATGGAACAGTGGACCAGCAAACCATTTTCAAGTTTGGTCCAGGCATGCAAAAGTAACATAAGCTATTACAGTGCAACAAAATTTAGAACAATTCAGCAAAATGCTAAGAAACGAATCACAGCAAATGAAATGTTGACAGAGTGTATCCTAATGGCCTTCACCAATGGTTGAGAGTGAGTCATAAATGAGAGAGAGGAAGAAAGTGTGTTGGATTTGGAGGATTTGTAAATCTGTCAGCAAACAAAAATATTTACAAAGGAAATGGGTCAGATGAATAGTAGGGAGTTGTCATGCCTGATATCAGTGTAATAGTATAAAGGATGAAGTTGCAAGATGGTAACTCTGTGCTTTCAGGTGATTCTGTCTGTTTTGTAGTATTTGCAAATTAAAGTCCTCTAAGGAGACAGACAGTTGGAAAGCCTTATGCATAGGCATATATCATACTCTAGCCTGCACTTTTGTAATTGCATGTAAGTATTATTTTTCAACGGTATGAAATCATTATGCAAGGCTCTATTAAGCAATAATACCCCATTTACATTTTATTTAAAGCTATTAACTAACCTATCAAACAAAAAAATACTTATTTAAATGAAAAACAGTTTTGCAGGCAGATATAAAATATTTATAGCCTGCACTTTAACAAAGATAAATTGAATTTCAGATTGCTGGTTCAATAAGAAAAAAAAAGGGTCTGAGACTCAGATGATGTATGAGGAACTCTTGAATTTGAGTTGACAGCATAGACAGAACAGTGTGGTATTTAAATATTTTGCAGAACCCTCAGATTTTGTATTATGCATAATTTTATCTGTAAAATTGTTTTGAGATTCACTGTACTGTCTTTTTTCCATGACAGCACCCATTATAAATATTTAAAAGCTGGCCACAATGGGTTTCTTTAAGACTACCTGTTTGACTAAGGTCAAAAAGTGAATATTGTGTAACAATGAGCTTGTGATCTCATTGCCTTCTCGGGCTCTACTGTTCCACACTGCATTAAATTAGCATACACATGGAAGTAATGTATGCCCCAGTAAATGCTGACATGACACTGTATCTAGCATTAGCACCTGTCCCGTGCATGATTTTATATAAGTTTCAGCAAATATAACACCAGGAGGGAATATCACCTCCTCCAGACTCCATGTATTCTTCCTTATGCATGATTTAAATAGAGGTAGGACTTCATATGTTCCTGTTCATTGTCAAAATTATTCACTGTAACCCAGCAAACTGAATATTTAACAAGTAACTGAGAACAGACTGTGCTGCTGTGGGCCGTACTGCGTCAGCAGTTCTTGTAGAACTCTACTTGCAGCATATGAAATGAGCCATTAGGGACAAAATCATAGTCAAACTCTGAACCGAGACTTGGGCTTGCCGATGACACTTATTCTGTTCTGGAGAGATAGATGGCTGATTAGAGCTGCACTATTACATTACTGATAGAAAATTAGTGGTCTCACTTCTGTGGTTGTTGAATACTATGTTTTGAAATCCATGTTTATATATCCATGGAGCCCTTTGAAGAAAAGCCCTAGAAGGTAATATGTTTGGCATTTATAATAACTTTTCAAGATAATCTGATACATTGCTGCATTGCTGTCATTTGGGGCACATTTTGTTCTTTTGATTTTTTCACAGAGTTTATTATTCTTGAAGTTGAACAGATTACTAAACATAGATTGTCAAAAAATTAGTATTCATATTTGCGTTAACGAATCAAAGCATAAAATGTCTTGACAGTACTTTTTATTAATACATTCTGTGTATTATGAGAATATTATCACTGTGATGATGTAATATTGTGACATTTAAATCCTTATTGTCCACAAAGGTAAAATATGTTGATGGTCATTAATTCAGTGTAAATTTGAAACTTGCAAACATTATTAAAACTTCTATCATTAAGAAAACATAAGTATCGCTTTGGTAAGTTTGTTGATGTTAGTACTAACAGCAGAAGGCATTACAGCCATAAATGAGTTTGATGGGTCATTCCCTGTATGGATAGTTTCATGCTGGTGATCCTCTGATCAGAACTAGTATAACTGCGTGTTAGTAGCATACTAAGCAGACATATTAACATAGTACGGTTAATATGCATGCTATTATTTATAAGCCACTACAAATACATTTTAGTAACAAAAAATACATTTTAATAACCTGAGGATTTGGGATAAAGAAAACTGTGAGAACCTGCTCAAAATGCAGAAATATATTGGCCTATCTTTGCCTTCCAGAACCATACATTCTGACTTGTGTTCTGTGGTGGCTGTTGTCACCATTAGTTAACTCTTGAGCATTAGATGATGAACTGAATGATTTTAAAGTTGAGTTAAAAGGCCTGTACTTTAAAAATGTTACATGCTGATTTGGTGTGGGCTGAGTATGTTTAGTTAAGGTAAATAGAATTTTCCTATGAAAGTTTAATAGCTAAATAGTTTGTAATAAAGAACAATTTTCCATTAAAATGTGATGCATGATGATCTTTCTTCATAGAGTAAACATATTATTAAAGCAACACTGACCAGAGTAGCATATTTAATCTATCTGTGTTGTTATCAGATAAATTCATGCATTAGTAAGTTAACAGACCTTATATTTATTTACAGGTTCATAGTTGTTTACTAGGCTAACAACCAAAAGGGCTGTTTGAAGCCTATTCGTGCTTCCCAAATCTCTGATAAGTTCTGGTACCCTTGATAAGTGTAAGGAGGGCTTGGGAGATAAAACATTTACAAGCAGGGGCCTAGGAGATGAACCATTTACAGGTTGCCTGTGTCCATAGGTGCCAAACCAGGGATGAATTTCATGTTCCCCATCCAGTTGTCCAAGTTGCACTTGGATTAGGGTGGAACTCTGCTTCACATGGTTGGGGGAGCCTGTTCCAGAGACGTGGTAGTTTCTGGGGTACATACCCATCTCTCCAGCAGATTCTATTTATATCACAGGCTAGGTTTAAGTTTTTTGAATGGGTAATTATTGTGGTGTTTGTTTTCTGGATAAGCAGGAAGTCCATCAGATTGGGGTCTGACAATGTCCTGTATACCAGGCATAGATCTCCTCTCAAAAACCTGTAATTGACAGAATACAGGGATAGGGCCTTGAGGTCTGCGTAGGACATTTTACTTATGCCCTGTATCTTTTTAGTGAGGAGCCTCTGTGGATGTTCTAGTTGTTGAAATGTGGTCAGTAGCAACCTCTCTAACATCAAATCTTTCACATCATCCAAGTGTGACCTAGCCACATCATATATAACGATCTCATACAATGAAAAGTCATGCCCCAAAACTGTTATCTGAAAAGACAATACAATACATTCTGAAGGTTATCAATCTCAAAGTTCAGAACCTATTGAATTTTCACCAAATATTATAGAAGGGATAAAAACACAGACCTCTCTTAGATGCGCCTCTAATTTTATTAGTCACTTACCATTTAGCTTGCCCATAAAAGGAGTCAATCTTTCCATGTAATTTATAATGGATTATGAGAATCTGAAAGGTTATTATCTCATTCTTACTACGAAATTGAGCCTACATCCCAGTCATTTAACCCTCCAGCTCACAGAGTCAATATTTTGGTATCTAGAATGATGTCTGCTGTGGTTTCCAAGGGAAAAAATAGGATTAATTTCACTGTTACTCATGTAGGCTCCTTGATTCATGCATAGAATGTGCAGAAGATGGTATCTGCATATTGTAAACAACTAATAGAGTGGAGTTGCCTTTGCATTACTACAGCTGTTGATAAACAACTTCGAGTATCTTGCTAACTGCCTCATTCATTGACTAGGGTTAAGTCAGGTAAAAAAAATGCCCTGAAAAGCTTTCTAAGATATGATGTTAGTACCATTTAACCACAAAGAAATGCACATATTTTACTGGTTCATAGTGCAGAGGCTAAACACAGCAGTATGAAATCTACATTTGATTTATCTGTAAAATGACCTCTAGCAAGGGCCCTCTTCTTAAGCTGAGTCTGCAGACAGTTTACTGCATTCTTGTCCACTAGTCACCAATCTTATGTGAATATGATGGAGCAAAGTCTGGAAAAGATATAGGATCCCAAGATATAAGATGTCTTGAAAGACTAGATTTTTTTTCATTACAAAGGTTAATTACAAGAATGAGACATCTGGAAGCCTTTAGTTAAAAAGAATTATATAAACTGAATGTAGTGAGATAAATTGTCATTTTGCAAACTAAGGGATGTGGCAAATGGAGTTTGTAATAACAACAGGTCATCTGCAAAGCCAAAAATAAAATAAAAAATACCTCAACTTTACATGTCTTGCTATCATATTCCTTGTTTTCTGGACCAGTGTGTTCCATCAGATTGTCTGCCATGGCTTTAGTTACAAAACAAATATAATTAGGACTTATAGACACCCTACCTCAGATTCCTACAGATTTTACTGGGTCCCAGCATAAAGGGATTTGCTTTTCCTACAACACAGCTCCATTATAAAGTGGATGTTCAGTATATCTGAAGTTTCTGACATGCTGAAAATCCTTAGCACCCTAAAAATGAAGTCACTCCATGTTATCAAATGCCTTCTTGCCATCCAAGGACAAAGTTTCATGTGTCTGCAAGTCCATTTCATAGAAGATGAGAAGTCTAGCAACCACAGGACTATTATTACAGATATGACACACAAGAGACAGAGTGAATTGAGGATGGCATGGACTGACTAAACCCTGTATAAGTAAGTTAAAGGGACAATAATTGATAGTTTGCTCAGCACACGTACTATGCTTTAGAAGTGGAGCAAATAAGACTTGCCTCCAGAATGTACCCTTTGGTGGCCCTCAGGCAGGGCTTTTGTACAGTTTGCTGGTGGTGCAGGTGGACCCAGAGATTTGAGCCACTTTACCTTAACAGTTTGGCATATTACCTCTGCCTTGGTGAAGAAGGTGAATAGCTTGGCCTAATCTCATCTTTCATTACATGTAGCTTCACATCTAGTTGGGATCACTGTCTCCCTTCAGTTCTGTTACACACAAAATTAAAAGGCTTTTGTAGCACTGCAAGGGTGTCCACTGCCATTCTAGCCTCATACCCAGTAGTTGCATTAATTAGAAGAGGACTGAATTATTCTTGTTTGTCTATTTGTTTATTTAATTACTTAGTGTTTGTTAATCACAAGGTGAGGTGCTATGCAGAGCCTTTTCAGTCATGATGCAGGACAATCGGCAGCATATTATATCAGTAGAACCATATATAATATTGAAAAAGAGTAACTGAGTCACAATAACATTTATTATCAACTTGAACGCTTTTCGTCACCAGTAATATGGTGATTTCATCAGAAATGAACACCAAGTAAATACATTGGTTTAAAATACAAAAACCAAGTCAACACATGTTAAAAACCAACCAATCAACGGGATGTTTCATTTAAAGAAATAACCCATTTTAGAAACGGTGTATCCCATAGTAACAATATACTACTCAATAAAACCCACTCAGATACCGGGGATTTTAAAATATTAATAAAATATTAATAAAGTAAATAAGCAAAGACACTGCCAGAAATATACTGTCTGTCTATAAAATATTTTTATATTTATAAAAATATATGTGAAAACCAGCTTGTTGTAATAAGTATAAAAATGTAATGTATATAAACTTTTTAACTCGTGAAATCTTTCACCTAGTTAAACTCTTTAATTTTAACAGACAAGAAATGTTGCAAGCTTCATTTAAACCTGGGTACGAAAAGGCAATTAACAACAATTGCCATTCTAACTCGCGCTCTTCCAGTAGTAACGCTGAAGGACCACCTCTAATGTCAGGTAAAACCTGATCAATAGATTCTCTTGCAATGTGTAACAACTGTCCGTCGTTTTACGTCGGTAAAATGGACCGCAAGTTTCGGTAGAGAATCTATGAGCATATATATGCCATAGATAAAAATAAATGTGAGAATGCATTGGCTAAGCACTCCCACTTGTGTGGTGGGCACAAGTTTTGCTTTAAGGCTATTGATCAGGTTTTACCTTGTTTGTACAATAACATTTATACCAAAAATATGCATAAATTACCCAAGACATGGCCTAAAAATAGTAATGTATCTATCTAGAAAAGAAAAATATACAGCATATACTCTCTCTCACTATATATATATATATGTGTGTGTGTGTGTGTGTATATATATATATATATATATCTTGTACATATATATAGAGATTAATATCTATATCTGTCTTCTATATATACAATATATATATATATATATATATATATATATATATATATATATATATATATATATGTATATATATATATCTAGAAGAATCAGATGGTGAATAAAGTGTGTTCACACCTGTTTGTTTCACCTGAATCCTGCAGTGGCAAACAGACCACTTTTTATGTTTCAGGTGACCCAGAGTATATTGCAGAGGTAAATGACCCACTGCTATTTAAATATTTTGTTCAGTGATGTACTAACTCTGACTCTTCAGAAATTTCTCCTCTTCTATAAGATCCTTAAACCTTCTAGTTGCCATTACCATGTCATGTTTTTGAGAGACATTTGCAGTTGGTCTCACTTCTTATGTCAGGTCAGTCATAGACATCCCGCCCAAGACCTACAGTGTGCATCAAGAAACCTCTTTTAGGTATTCCAAACAACAGAATGATTTCACACCTCTATGGACCACCATGAATGCCGTCTTTCAAGCAGATCTGCAAACTCTTTCCATCTGACATACAAAGGTGAAAGGTGCCTTCATGTAGTGGGGTCTCTGTCAGAAATGCCGGTTGGTTACTTCTGCAGCAAATTCACCAAGGAAAGCAAACTGTCTGTTATAAATACCTTCATTACCTTTATTCAAGTGTTAAATAGACTGGTCTGTGACTTACCAATCACAAATGGATAAAGTGAAAATGCTGATTGCTTTTCTCGTATGAAATCCCTAATAGTGCTATTTCAGTAACAGATCTAGCCATGATTTACATTTTTTGTGTTATTTTTTTAATTTTTCACTTTTCTGCATGCCTGGCTGATGATGGAATTGATGTGTATAAATAAAGGGGTGTAGGAATCAAAGACTCACATATAGAGGGTGCAGGGGATTACCCCTTACAAAAAAAATGTTATTTTATTTTTCCTCTGGACAAAGTTATGACTGGATATCTTCATCTGGTTGTAGCTTCATCTAGATGTAACTCATTTATCGAGTTAGGAACTATTATAAACAGTTTGTCAAAATGATTAAAGTTCCAATAGAATTTGCTTGACATGTATGGGCAGTCTATTCCAGAGTCTGGGGAGTCACTCTCCAGCATGTGTTGTTCATTGTGATGACAGGGTTTAGATCCTTAGAGCGTGTGGCTCTCAGTGATTTAGATTTCTTTAAGTGTAGCATATCCAACAGCTCTGGCTTTGACATGTCCTTGTATGTTAAGCAGAGATCGCCTCTGAGTAGACGATATGTGACACAATATAGCTGAAGTTTTTTTAGATGGTCAGCATAGGGCATCTGCTTTAGGCCTGTGATTCTTTTAGTGAGGTATTTCTGCGGCCTTTCCAGTTGTTGCAGATGTCTTGAGAGATGCATACCAAATGGGCCGCTGTATTCTATAATGGGTCTAATGAGGGATGAGTACAGTGGGACAGTGACCTCCTTTTTTCTGGAAGAAAAGCCCTTAGTGATGAGTTGTGCCACATAGAAGGATTTCCTGACTGTTGTGGTGATGTGGTTATCGAAGGTGAGACCACTGTCCACCTGTGTCCCTAAGTCTCTTATCACACTTTTGGTGTTTAGTGTACTGCCACCTATGTAGTAATTTACGGGTACACGTTTTTTCCCCAAAGGGGATAAGTATGCATTTCTTGGCATTGAGCTTGAGCCCATAGCTCTGGTACCAAGCATCTGTTTCTGTAAGGCCCTTTGGTAGAATATCCACATCATTTGGGGATTCAATAATGGCTCCCAGTTTGCAGTCATCTGCAAACTTTGTTAGTCAGAGTCCCTTAGTGTTGGCCTGTACTTCAGAGAAGTAGATGCCAAACAAGAGCAGTCCTAAGACTGAACCCTGAGATACTCCACTTGTCACTTATCTGGAGCTGGATTTGGAGCTGGCTAATTTTACAGTGTGAGTTCTGTCAGTAAGCCAGTTGGCAACCCATCAAGTGACGTAAGGATTAATGCCATGCTTAGTAATTTTATCTATGATTCTAGAGTGAGGGATGGTGTCGAAGGCCTTGGCAAGGTCCAGGTAGGCTGCTTGGACCACCTTACCCTCGTCCACAGCTCTGGAGACTCATTCGAAGAAGTCAGTCAAGTTCAGGAGACAAGATCGGCCCTTCATGAACCTAAACTGGGTGGAGTCCAGTGTTTGAAGGTTCCCAATGTCTTTGTTTATAAGTTCCATGATAATATGTTCCATGGTCTTGCAGATTAGGCTCATCAGAATAATGGGGCAGTAGTTCCCAGGATCCAAGGTGGATCCCTCCTTGTGGAGTGGGATAACTGTAGCTGTGCGCCACTCAGTGGGCATGAAGCCTGAGGTGAGGCTATGATTAAATATGACACTTAGGTGAGGTGCCAGTTCATTTTGTAGTTCATGTAGTACACAGCCCGGGATGTCATCTGGTCCCATGGATGCTGTATTCTTAGCTTTGGAGAGTGCGGTTTTTACCTGTGTGGCTATTATTACCAGAATTTGGCAATCTTTCGGTATTGAGATGGGCCCTTTAGGGGGTGAGAGGGGGGTGAAGTTGGTACTGAATCGATCTGCCAGGATATTGGCAATATCCTTGGGATCAGTATATTTAATGCCATTCTGTTGTAGCTCAGAGCAGATCTGAGCTTTGCCATTTAGATTCTTGACATAGCTATAGAATGCCTTGTGGTTATCTTTGGAATCTTTGGCAATTTTATTTTCGTAACTAGCTTTGGAGGATTTTATGAGGGATCTCAGCTTCTTACTGAAGCTGATAAGGTAGTGTTTTGCATCCTGAGATTTTCCTCTTTTCTGCAACAGTTTCTTCCATTTGTTGTAAAGTTTGTTTATGGCAGGGGACCACAAGATTGGCTTCCATTTTTTGGAGGAGAGTGTCTTGGTTCTATTTGGGATGGCACAATTCATGCACGAGTGGATGTGCTCGTACAGTGCCTTAGTGTAGGATTCAGCAGTTGAACTTTCAGTTCCCATCTGTATGGGTGTCATGACATTTGTCACTTCTGACTTGAGTAGCATGAAGTTGGCTTTGGAGAAGTTTTTTACGGAGGTTTCCTTACGGGGTGGGGGTGGGGGGAAGGATGTGGATGTCAAGGGTGATTAGTTTAAGGTCAGACCTGACCAACGAGGGGGTGACCATAGGTGTGGAGCATCGATTTTCCATGTTGGTAATGACCAGGTCTAGACTATTGGAGCCCCTGGTGAGACTATGGATTAGTTGATCCAGGGCATTGGAATTTATGAATTCCAAGAACCATTGGGCAAAGGTGTTGGTACACAAGTAGTTTTCCCAGTTAATGGCAGGGTAGTTGAAATCACCCAGTATTAGGATGTTTAGTTGTATCTTAATATTTTCCAGTATGTTTAGAAAGGTGTAGTGAGTATCTCGGGGCATGGTGGGGGATCTCTAGCAAACTACAGTTTGGATTGCAGTCTTAACTAGTGTTAGTTGCACCTGGAGAATTTCAGACGCATTGTTTTGGGCAACTAGCCTGGTGTGAATATCCTTGGTGAATACGGACACTCCTCTACCTTTAGTGTTTCGGTCCTGGTTTGGTGGCCGAAAAGTGTGGTAAGAGTTGTAGCCTGGTATTGCAGGGGTGCTGTCTGGAGCCTTGAACCAGGTCTCAGTTACTGCACAGATATCGATGTTTTACATTTTTAGGAGTGCCTCGAGAGAGTACATTTTGAGGTTTAGACTTCTAGCATTGAGTAGCATTACCTTCAGATATATATATATATGTATATATATATATATATATATATATATATCAGGTTAATAGGCTAGTGGCCCTAGAACCCTTATAAGCCTAGCCATGTTAATCTTGAGTTTCCCCAATTGTCCATGGTTAGATGGATATAATTCGCAGAGCGAATCTATAATAAACACCAAATACCCCTGTCCATGAAGGACATGGGTGCCACATCTGGGGTGAATTTGTGGTCTCCTGTCATTTGTCCAGGTTGCACTTGAATAGGGTCAGTGAGGAGCTCTGCTTCATGTGAATTAGAAGTTTATTCCTGAGTAGTGACAATCTCTGGGAGATATATCTGTTTCTCCAGTGTGTTCTGTTAATGTCACAGGCTAGGTTAAGATCCCAAGAGCGAGTGACTCTTGTGCCATTTGACTTATGGATATGCAGCATATCCATCAGGGCAGGGTCAGAGACTGCCCTGCAAGCCAGGTACAAGTCATCTGTCAGCAGCCTATATGATACAGAGTACAGTGGCAGGGCTTTCAGTCTATCCACGTAAGTCATGGTTTGGAGGCTGCGTATTTTCTTGGTTAGAAACCACTGTGGTCTCTCCAGCAGCTGCAGATGTCTGATTAGGTACATGCAGAAGGGAGCATTGTACTCTTATTAATGGTAGGATGGTCGAGTACAGTGGAGTTATAACATCCTTAGACTTGGATGCAATGCCCTTACTTATGAAATGTGCAGCATAGAAGACTTTTCTTACCAATGTGGAAACTTGGTGGTCGAACTTCAGATTGCTATCTACCTGTGTTCCCAGATCGTACACCACTGAGTTTGAACTTAGGGGCATGCTGTCAATATGGTAATTAGGAGGGAATTTTGCTTTGCCAAAGGGGATAATAATGCACTTTTTTTGCGTTTTGTTTTAGACCATGGCTTTGGCACCAGTCATTTGCCTGTGTTAGCCTCTCCTGTAATATGTTAACATTATTGGAGGACTTGGTGATTGCACCTAATTTGCAATCATCAGTAAACTCAGTAAGCCAAAGGCCATCTGCTTTAGCCTGGACTTCCAAGAAATAAATTACAAACAGTAAATGGCCCAGCACAAATCTTTGTGGTATGGCACTGGTAATGGGTCTACTGGTAGATGTGGACCCAACAACTTTGACACTATGTATTCTGTCAGTGAGCCAATTGCTTACCCATCTAATGATGTAAGAGTTAATTCCCAGCTGGGAGAGTTTCTCAATGATATCTGAGTGGGTGGATTGTGTCAAAAGCCTTGCTAGGTCAAGATAGGCAGTATGCAGTGTCTTACCTTCATCCAGGGCTTTGGTGACTTTTAAGTCTGTGAGGTTTAATAAGCATGATCTACCCTTAACGAAGCCAAACTGAATTGGGTCCAGAGTTTAAAGGTCACCTATGTCCTTGTTGATAAGGTCTATTGTGATTCTTTCCATGGCCTTGCAAATGAGGCTGGTTAGATTTATGGTTCTGTAGTTCCCAGAGTTGGTAGGTGGCGAACCTTTATGCAAGGTGATTACTGTTGGTGTTCTTCACTCTACTGGAACAAAGCCAGTTCTCAGGCTGTGGTTAAAGAGAACACCAAGTAGGTCTGCTAGATCTTGTTTTAGATTAGTTAACAAGCAACCTGGGATGTTATCTGGTTCCATTCAGTCCAAATTTTTGTCCTTGGAGAGCACAGATATGACCTTCTCTCTAGAGATACTAGGCTGAGGACTGGTGTCAGGTATGCTTTGGGGGTATGGCTGGTAGGGACAGGGGTTGAAGTATGCACCAAATCTGTCCACTAGCAGGTTGGCAGTTTCTTCCAGTATAGTATGAGTGGTACCATCTACTACCAGTTCAGCACATAGCTGGGCATTCCCTTTTAGATTTCGGATGTAGTTAAAGAATTTCTTATGATTATCCTTAGATAGGGATGCTATTTTAACTTTGTAATTAGCTTTAGAGGGCTTTACAAGATTTCTGATTTGCTTGTTCAAGTTGTGGAGGAAATTCTTCCTCTGCTGAGTCAGTTCCCTCTTGTTCTTAGACATCAGTTTCTTCCTTTTGTTATATAACCTGTTTATACTTGAGGCACACCATGTTGACTTGTTTGTGGGAGGACCTGGTTTTAATCTTGTCAGGTACAGCCGAGTCTGTACAGTTGCTTAAGTATTTATACAGGTTATTTGTGTACACCTCTGCATAGGAGTCATTGTTGTCTCTGATTGCGGGGAGGGGGGCAGTATAAAACTTTTTATACCATCGCTTAGTAGGCTGTAGTTTGCTGTAGAAAAGTTTTTTTGCTCCTGTGGCAGTGACAGGTTCAATAGTTAGTTTGAATGAGATTGATTTATGGCCCAACCATACCAGGGAGGGCATCAAATAGGGGAGAGTTCAGTGACCCCGCATGTTGGCGAGTACTATGTCTAGGACAGTCGAGCCCCTTGTTGAGGTGTAGACCATCTGTTTCAGAGAATTTATATTGACAAAGTTCAGGAATGTCTCAGCAAGCATGTTCGTGCTCATGTATGTCACCCAGTCAGTGAAAGGATAGTTCAAGTCTCCCACAACTAAGATGTTGGGCTGTATGGCAAGTGACTTCTGTAAGTCCAGGTAGGTGGTTTGCTTTACTTTTTTCATGGTGAAGGACCTGTAGCTAGTAATGATGTGGTAGTGTATTTTGCCTGTAGTTCATTAGACATGGAGTAGTTTGAGAGAGTCATATTGTTTGACCAGTCTTGAGGTGTACTTGGCTTTAATGAAGATAAATACACGTCCAGCTTTGGTTCTCTCAAACTCATTTTAAGGTCTGAATGTGTGGTAGACATTAGAGACTTTCACAGCCGGGGTGCTCTCTGCAGCCTTGAACTATGTCTCAGTTACTGCACAGATGTCAATATCTTCCAAGGTGAGGAGTGCTGTTTCATGTTTAGACTCCTAGCATTAAGCAGCAGTACCTTGAGTTTGTCTCAAGTGGATTTTGTTATGTCAGAAATGTTGTTGTTTTGACATTGCTTAAAAAGGCACTATGGGGGAGGAAAGAATCTTTGCCAGTATCCAAAAGTCTAGAGGAGACAGGTGCAGACCACCTCTGGCAAACCAGCATGGCCTGATGACCATGTTTTGCCAGGCTGACAGATGTTGGATCCCCCTGGACTGACACCACAAGCTAAGCCAATTGTTGAAGTCAATCATTGTTTGTTTATATTGTGGCACCATCCTGGGTGAAGGTAGAATGCTGCTTAGAGCTAGGATCATATCTGCGTGGAACACAATCTGAGAGTTCAGTCATCTTTTTCTTTATATAGCCCAGAGAGGTACATCTCAAGTCATTTACCCCAACATGGACTGTGACAAATTCATAACAGTACTTGTGAGTGACAGGCAGCTGACTGTAACCTTTTCCTTGACCAGCCTGGTGAGGGGGACATCAGTGTGTCTCACTATGGAGTCACCCATGACCAAGACATTAGGTTTTGAGGTGTTTTGCTTTTAAGGGCTTATTTGCTGAGACACTGGTGTATGTGTTGTTATGTGTAGTGGTTTTTGCTTGCATAGCAGTGTGTGCAAGTGGTTTCCATTTGGGAGGTCTCTGATCTTTTGGTAGACTTCTTGTGAGTACCTCCACATAGGTGGGTTTATGTATTGTGACCTCATTTTGTGTGAGAGGGGAAATTTGTGTGCTGACAGCCTGTTTGCTGTCCAGTTTGTCGTTATATGAGAGAATTGATTCCAATTTCATAGTGTAATTACAGCTGTCACATAGGGTATTTGTTTGTTTCAGGAGTAAGTGGTTGTCAGTATACATGAGTCAGTTACTGCATTGCCTCAGGATGCTCATGTCAATCAGGATGGCTAATAAATGATGGGAAACTGCCCATTCATTATAGGGTTACTTTGACTAGTTTGTGTGCTAGGACTAACAAAGGTGATTGTTATTAAAAAACACACAGCAGAAAAGCAGAAACATGCTGAACAAAAAACGGCACGGACTATTTTGTTTACGTAAGTGCTTTCAGCTAAGCAAATGCCCAGCCTTCATCAGACAAAAATCAGTTAACACAGCTTAATATTTATATAAAACACACTACATCCATAAGTTGCTAATAAGCCAATCACGATCCTGCATTCATAAAAATTATTACAACCTCAATTCACACCTAATATAAGAGACATTTCATCATCTTGCAAGCCCATATTTATATTTAACATATGTTAGCTCACTACACAACTACTAAACTTATTAAATATATGTAATAGATAAAAACCAACGTTATAAAGACAACATGTTTAAAAAATCAACAATACAAATAACAAATAAAAAATAATAAAAACCGAATGCCTAAAGGTTTTAACAATAATGTCTAAACTATTTAAAGAGAGGATATCTCACATTCTTAATACTAATAGTTATTACCACAAATAAATAACTAAATAAATAACTAACAACTAACATTTATCTAAGGAGAGCTTTGAGTTTAAGAATACACTTAATGGAGGCAGATTAGAACATGTGCACATCTCCTTCCAGGTTTGAACGATTTTGCCTCCATTAAGTGTATTCTTAAAGTTATAGTTATTTTCATTTTTTTTTGCCCTGGATGCCTTGGATTAAAGCAGAAACACACTAGACCTCTAGCAAAGGATACCAAATGTAGAGCAGCTCCGTTTAATTAAGCAAACGTGATGCTTAAATACAGGTAAAATTAAACACTTTTAAGCTAATCTACCAATAGGAAAGCACACAATGAACTTTCCTTCAGCAAGCCCCAGCTCAGACTAAGCTGGATCCATACTCTTCTGCGACAAGGGTGCAGGGTGCCCTTCTTAATGTGAGATGGCTGGTTTAGTGCTCAAGAGTATCAGTAACATGCAAGATTCAGTGGGTCTGAATCCAGTCTATGCTATCTAGGTATCAGAACCATGCAAACAAGTGCAGAGAAGTGCAAAAATACTACTTAGAGCTCTTTTGTATGTTTCCCAGGGCAGATAAACCAGGTAAACACCTACTGCCACCAGATGAACAATCCCAGTCCTCCTCCTAAATTAGGATACATTTTCTTCATTGCCTAACCCCATCACTGGGCATAAATAAGGGTATCTCCAAGTACACTATTTCCAGTTATAAAATTCCTGTGCCCAAGTCAAGGTTCCATTTTAATTATGTAAAGTCCCAGAGATTTGGAAGCACTGAGCTTCATTTTTTAATAAAAATATCAACCCTCTTGCATTTATCCTGATAATTTGACAAGAAAGATTTTATTCATTTTCTTTGTTTGCTGGGAAAGTCAGACTGGGTAATACCCACTTTCAGCAGATGCCTGGGGAGAAAAGTTCCATTTGCTTACATTACATTACATTATACGAAATTCCAGTTAAACACATAGTTACATTTCTATTTGCATTTATACACAAATAGTAGTTACATTTATACAGTCTAAGATTTTACAGAGGTGGAACTTAGTGACTTGTGGAGGCAGCAGTTATGTATAAAAATTGTTTTGTCATTTCAGTGAGAGGTTGAGAGTATTCTGTTTAAGGATAGTATTTGGTGAGTATCATATGGTGAACACAATGTCTTAAACTTGTGATGAGCATGTGCAGGACCAGGATTTGTTAAGATGTTGTTTAAGCAGTGATGTAAAACTGTTGAATTTGTCAGAGAGTTTTATTTGTGTGGGAATACTTTCCAGAGTTTATCAGTGCATTGGGAGTAGAGCAAGTCTCCTGCAACATTATTTGTAAGTAAATAAGAATTTGTTACTGGAGCAGAGATACCTTGCGCGACAGTAATTAGTTCTGTAGCACATGGCATGTTTCTGAATGATGAATGAGTTTGTGTGCCGTAGTTAGTTGTGAATGTGTTAGGTAGTTGTGCAGCTCAAGCCAGTTTAATTGATTTAAGCTACAATACTGGGCCCTATGAGGGAATATGGTGGCAAATTTAGATATTTTATTGTAGCAGGAGGCAAATTTCTTTCTTTGAGTATTGTTAAGTTTCTTAGGATAGGAGCAGTGTATAAGAGAGTTGGCAATAAGAAGGTGGTGGCCAGAGTTTATCTTGCAGTATCTGTAAGGAATCCCTTGATTGTATAAAGGGAGCCTAATTTCTGGTGATGAACTTAAAAAGACTAGTCTTGGCAATTCTGAGTGCCAAGAGAGTGGCTTTGTGTGAACGTGTTTGTGTTTGTGTGTGTGCATGTGTGTGTAAGAGACTATCAGAGTTAAGTTTTTTATTGCAGATGCATCTGTAAGATCCCCTGACATTGCTGTTTAACCCATTAATACGTAATAGTAACACTCTTATGCACTTTTATCATTAAGACCACAAATAATAAAAATTATCTGAAGAGCCAGAATAAATGTCTGAATAGATTCCATTCACCTGTTGCAAATAGAAGTTTACTCTGTGCATCACACATTCTAATTTTTATAAACACAGGAGTTCTGTACCTACCACCGATTTTGTCCATTCTAGACAGAAACAGGTAGTAGGCAATAAAAGCAATAAATAAATAAATAAATAAGTAAACGGTAGTATTTAATAATAAGCAGTATTTCAGTAGACTGATGGCAGTTTTGGTGACTGCCATTTCAGCAAAAGAATTTCACCAAAAGCCCTTTCACGAACAATGGAGAATTCCCTTATACGATTGTGTGATCTTGGAGTAGGTATATTTATGTCAGGGGATGGTGAGTGCCTCCCATATGGGGGTGCAGAGGGTCTCGCCCCTTGCAAAAAAAAAAGATTTACTCCGAGTTTCATCAAAGATGCTTTTGGAGAAACATTTTCAGAGTTTTTGCTGTTGAAGAAAAAGGTGTCGATCAAGGAAGGCATGACCATGACCAGCTTGTGGAAGGCATGTGGAATATCTGTGTAAATATCCATCTAATACATCATCAGAAACTACAAAAACAAGGAAAACAGGAAGGAAAACAGACACAAAGTTAGCCTATGGCAGATACAACCTGCTAGACCTTCAGATTATGGGCTCGGTGTTTTAAAAGGCTGCTTTCTCTATGGCCTGAGGCCTAACGAACACAGAGAGATAGGAATCTTGTCTAAAGTAGACTCAGAGTGCTGTGCATGAACAAATTCAATGTACATTGCACCAAAAGAAGAGGCAATGAAAGAGATGCGAAAGGGGAACAAGAGCTGGTGTCAGTGTTGGGCTGAAAGGTAACCCTAACAGACCTGCACTCCCATCTATCATGCCATCAAACGTTCAGTCCTGAAAAACAAAATGGACTACTTAAAATTGGACCTAAACTTCTATAGAGAGGTAAGAGACTGCTGTATGTTCATCTTTACAGAAACATAGCAAAATCCTAGTATCAATGACAGTGTTGTTCAAGTGGATAGGCTATTATTATTTAGAGCAGACAGAAGCCAGGTACTTAGTGGCAAATCCACGGGAAGTGGGATTTGTATTTGCATAAACAACTGGTGCTCAAACTGTAAGAATATCTCAACCCACTTCTCTGAGAATATAGAGCTCATGACAGTAAAATGTGGACCTTTTCACCTGCGGAGAGAATTCTCAGCTGTTATCATCTCAGCTGTATATATTCCTCCAAGTGCAAACAAAAATGAAGCACTGGCTACACTATACCAATCTGTCAATGAAATGCAGAACAAAAACCATGACTGTGTCTATACCATAGCTGGCGACTTTAACCAGGCTGATCTAAAAATAGTTCTACTGCACTACTACCAGCACATAGACTTTGTCATCAGAGTTACCAACATACTAGATAAGATGTGCACCTGTCAAACAGGCGTACAAGGCAAAGCCCCGCCCGCACCTTGGTAATTCAGATCATCTATCCATTATGCTGACTCCAGCCTACAGACCATTACTGATCAGAGAGAAACCACCCAAGAAGCAGATTACAGTCCAGCCAGAAGGCGCAATCTCTGCACTTCAGGATTGCTTTGAATGTACAGACTGGAACCCCTTTAAAGAAGCTGCCACTGCAGATCAGCACATCAACCTGGAAGAGTGCACCGAGTCAGTAGTAGGATTCATATCAAAGTGTGTGGATGATGTAACAGTCACTAACAACACCATCACATGTGCCAACCAGAAACCCTGGCTCACAAGTGAAGTGTTTGAGGGCACGCAACACAGCCTTCAAGTCAGAGGATAAGGAAGCCCTCAAGTCAGCCAGAGCAATCTGAACAAGGGAATAAAAACAGTAAAAAGGGCATATGGTCAGAAGATCCAGAGGCACTTCAAAAACCTGAGACTCAAGGTGAATGTGGCAAGGCATACAATCCATCACAGACCCACGTCAGCACAGTGCGATAACAACATTGACTTTCTCAACAGACTAAACACCTTCCTTAACAGGTTTGTGGAAAGGAATAACACAACTGTAGTGAAAGCCCCTACCAATCAAGGGAATGAAATAATACGTCTCAACCCTACTGAAGATAGAAGAACTCTGTGCAGGGTGAACCCAAGGAAGGTGGCTGGACCAGACAATATCCTGAGATGGGTGCTTAGAGAATGAGCTGACCAGCTGACTCATGTTCTTACAGATATCTACAACATCTCACTAAGTCAGGCCATTGTACCCACATGCTTTAAAATTACAACTATAATACCTATCCGAAAGAAGTCCACACCGTCGGACCTAAATGTCTATCTCCCTGTGGCACTCATCTCAGTAGTAATGAAATGTTTTGAGAGGCTGGTCAAGGACCATATAACATCCAGTCTCCCTGCATCCTTACATACATTCCAGTTTGCATATCCACCAAATTTCTCCACAGAAGATGGTATCTCAAGTGATACTTCAAGTATCCATGACCCACCTGGAAAACAAGAATTGTCATGTGCAAATGTTGTTCATAGACTTTAGCTCTGCCTACAACACAGTGATCCCCAAACAACTGATAAAGAATCTCGACCAACTGGGAATAAACACACCCCTATGCAATTGTATAGGGGACTTCCTCACAGACAGACCTCAGACAGTACGGGTTGGATATAGCACCTCCAAGAGCATCAATATGAATACAGGGGTTCCACAGGGCTGTGTACTAAGCCCTCTGTAGTCCAACTTGTTGACTCATGACTACACAGCCAAGTTCAACTCGAACCACATCATCAAGTTTGAAGATGACACAACTGTCGTAGGTCTCATCAGCAACAATGACGAATTAGCATATAGCGTGGAAGCAGTCAAAAAAAATAACGCAAAAAAAGGCTGGAGGAGCCATGCACAAAACCACAAAAAACTAAAGAGGTCAAAACAAAGGAAATAAAATGTAAAACAGAAAAAAAAACCAGGGCAAAAATAACGCTAACTTAATATCTAGATGGAAACAAAAGGTTGTGAGGCATGAAAAAATTAATTACTTTTTAAAAAAATTGGAGGCATGAAAAATAAATTACTTTTTAATAATAATTACTGGAAACACTCAACTCCACTAACTATAAGAAAAATTAAGCACTCAACTCAAACTACTTCTCCTTGCAGAAAGTTCATAAATAAATTAGAATTTATTAGCACTACAATAAAACTTGTAAAATTGTAAAAATGCCCTCACTATTAAAAAATTTTTAACCAAAGTTTCATATCAAAGTAAAAAATGATAAAAGGAAAGCATGAAAAAGCTCAAGAAAAAAACAAGCAAGAAACAAGTCGGTTATTGGGATTACGGATACTGTACAATTTATGGACACATGATGGGCATTCTGTTAGGCATTCTGTAAAGCCTGTAGAGATGATCCTGAGATGACTACAAGTGTACAAGCTTTAAAATAATGGAAAATAATCCTTTTTAGTAAGCAAATATTATCTACTCAGTATAGTATTCTGCATGTAACAACAACAGGAAAGGCTTTCATATTGTTCTGTTTTTGTTTCTTTATGCTTACTTATTAAAGCTTACTTGCTTAACAGATGTCGACCTTTTACTCCTTTTGGGGCATTAAGTACTTAGACACAGAGCAACAGGCACTTTGGGCACTGAGTAAAGCAAGCAAATACACAACAAAAAATATACCAGACCAAGAGACACCATTGCAAAAATCATATAGATGAAAAGCCACTGTAGTACAATGCAGTGTGTCCTCCTCATCAGGAGTAGATACAACTACTCTTGCTATTGCTTGGACATCCAGATTAGGGGTAAGGGTGTGGAAGTTAACAACATGTGTCACAATTTGAATCTTCTGTTGATCGTGATATGTCTTGACACATTGTCGCCTCTCTCCTCAACTTCAAGAGCAAGAAATCTGAAGCCATACACAGAGTGGGACACAAAGGCATAACAAGGAGGACAATTTTATCATTTCTTGATTTGTCACTAATTTGTCTTTAGTGATTTGTTCAAAAATGGACCAAAAAATTTACCAAAAATGGACCAAAAATGTATAAAATAATAAATCTTTACACACAGGCTTCACCATACTTTAAATTTATGCACTGCTGATTTGGGCAGCTGACAAAAGAATCTAAAATTTACATGCATTTCAAGTAACTTCAAGTATTCTATAACTTTGTTTTTTGGCTGTTTTTCTTAAATTTTTTATGTTTTGCTATTTTCTTGGAGGATTAGAGGGGATTAGGGGAAGAGAGACATTTGAGCAACATGGGGGAAGTTTGACAGTGCTCTATCCTATAATTATATATAATTTATTTGTCAACCTCTCCAACCTGTTAATGCAGTAAAATCTGAACAAGGCCAAATATGCACATATACATATAAACAAAACTAAATTGCTCTTGTATAAATTGAGACAGTTGATAGGAGGCGCTCTTACTTTTAACAACATTTTTATGAAGGTTATGAAGTCTGAAATTAAACTACAATTTTATTGAACAAACAACCAAAAATAAGAAGCAAAAATCTATTTTAATTTTGCTTTTTCGAATCATAGGCCATTGCATATTGCAAACATACATGTGCTCTTGGATACACCTTCCTCATTGTACTAAAACAGTTCTTGCCATAGCTGTAACCTTAGCACAAAAAACCTGGACGAGCAAAAATGGGGGAATACAGTCCGAAAAAAGTTGCTACTATGTATTCTGAAACATGAAGTTTTTGAAAATTCAATGCGGGTCAATTCTACTGCGGACAGAACAAAACAATTTTGCAGAGGCGCGAGGATTATACTGACCGAAGCGTCTTTTGTAAAATGGCATCAGAGCAGAGCACACCACACAAACAGCAGCAGAGTCAGACTCCAAAACAGAAGCCACCCCAACCAAATTCAAATGCCTGTCAATTTTACTGCGGACAGCACCGCACGTTTGCAAAAATGGCGGGGCACCAGAGCAAATCTCCTTCCCGAATACTACTGAGACCGAGAGATCCACATGCTCTCCTTCCGGCGTGACGAGATCCTGAGGCACTGTCCCGAGCAGTCCCCATCCCATAGATCCCTGCGGGGTGGTCTACTGTGCACAGAGTGCCTTGTGTCCCCCCTGGGCTGGGGGGGGGCCGGCTGCTGAGCGCATGCGATAGACATAAGCCGCGGGACTTCAGCGCGCATGCGGTTCCATGCATTTTTAAAAATATTTTTTATTTTTGTGGAAGTTAGTCAACTCATCATCTGGTGCAATAACAATCTTTCACTAAACATGAACAAGACCAAAGAGGCCATTGGCAACTTCAGAAGAAGGCATAAAAAACACTCTCCACTAACAATTCACAATGAAATAGCAAAAGTGGAAAGCACATAATTCTTGGGGGTACGTATCACAGATGACCTAACATGGAGCATTAATGCTACTGCCATTGTAAAGAAAGCACAGCAATGCCTTAATTTCCTGCAAAAGATGAGAAAGGCAAACCTCCCCTCTCCAATCCTTACTATCTTTTACAGAGATACCATAGAGAGTATACTAACCAACAGTCTTGCAACCTGGTACAGTAACTGTCCCACCTCAAGGCCCTTCAAAAAGTGGTTAAGGTAGCAGAGAAAATAAGTGGAATCGCAGTCCCTGCCATCCAAGAAATGCACTTCTGGCAAACACTACTGCAGTATGAGATACAAAACAGACAGATAAAACAAGAGTTATTTTCCACCGGCCATCAGACTACTAAACTCATACTAACTCAGCACTATGCTGAACTCTGAATGAAAAGGCTGTTGGAATTTCCAGCAGTAGTATCACATATTTTTGTCCAATAACTTGGTGCAATTATCCCACTGGGATTCTCTTAATTCATATTCTTATGCAATCCTAAATGTGCTATAATGACTATAGCAATCCTAAATCTACAATAATGATTACAGCAATCCTAAATGTGCAATAATGATTGCCATGAAAAGTTTCCCCTTTCTGTGTAATTTAGTTAAGAGTCTAAGACAATAATGAGTGCCACATCTGTAGTAGCTGTTGTAATACAGATTGTCTTTGTGTGAATGCCTCCACTTTGAGAAAGAGTAGCAAAATTTAATTCAGTGATGCACAAATTGTCTTCTTCTTCTTTCGGCTTTTCCCAGTTAGGGGTCGCCACAGTGGATCATCTGTCCGCTCATGATTGGCAGCAGAGTTTTTTTTACAGTGTCGAGTTGCCAACCCAGCACCCAACCTTCCAAAAAAGGCACATGCGTGCACACACTCACACATAGGGCCAATTTTAGAGTATCCAATCCACCTATTGCTACTTATAGACCACTAATGTGATTAATTTACTTCAAAACTAAAAAGAATACAACATAGTTTCAGTAAGATGTTTTGAGGCCTGCAGACCCTAAATTTTGATTGCTTTATCGGTATGACTGCAGTCAGTTGGATAAAAACAAAAAAGGAAAGGAACAGAGACAGAATATACTACTTCTCTTAAAAAGGACTGGGACTGCTCTATTTTTTGCCCAAAACTCATCAAAGAAAACTGTCTGAACATCAACTAAATCATTTAAAACAAAAGCCATGTTTTGCTTCATACAGTTCTGTGTGTCATCCAATTAAAGGGTAGGAAAGTACATGTGATCACTTCAGAGTCATTACATTTTGTGATGTACAGTATAAAAAATATGTAGAAAAAGTAACAAGAATTTAAGATGTCTCATTTCCCCCCAAAGGTACAGTAGGTGAGGCATCAACCGACCCACCAAACTTGCTACTGTATGATTATGTTCCAAATTTAGAAAGTACAACATGCTTGATATAAGAGGGTGCATACAGCATCTGCATATTGTCCCTTTCTAATTGCTCTTAGTATTCTATCTAAAGTGACAGCAGATGATAAAAAACAGTGATGATGGTAAGGTTTGGCTACAAAAGCTTTGTACTTGTCTTCACTTATTCTGTATGATAATGGATTTTGTCCTTGATCTAAGCTATGTAAGCCTGCACAAATTGTATAATCTGAATTACAGTAAAGTTTACTTTGGCTTTGACTTGACTTTGATCTGTCAACATGATTCCTAATAATCTTGCATGTAAATACATCTGCAGACAATTATCTCCAAACAGGATGAGGTGAAAGTCTTCTTAGCCTTTTACTATAAAAAGTATGCTCAAGGCACAGACAATTTTAACCAAAGGCAAGAATGCATGAGTCATCACAAATACTCGGTGAGCATGTCATAAAGTTTATAAATGTTTAGCCCTTTTGTAGCATGGCTACCTACATTTAATATGTAACAAACATTGTAATATGACCATGTGCATTCATAGATGCATGATTAGGTTCATAGATAAATGCTAAGATAATGACTACTAGGGCCTTTATACATCTAGCTGGACAATCCAACTCAGTTTTGTCCCTTTGTGTTTTGGACATTTATTAGGTGGGGGTATGTTAATTAGGAAGTTTCTAAAGGTCATTTGGGGGATGGCTTATGTTAGTTTGGACATAGTTCCTGTCTGCTTGTGTCTGTCAGAGACATAGAGGCCAGACCCAGGGTAAATTTCTGATTTCCCATCCATTGGTCAAGGTTACGGTTTAATAAGGTTAGGTATGGACTCTGCTTCACATGGATGGAGATCCTGTTCCAGTGCATGGGGATCCTCTGAGATGCATATTTATCTCATCAACATGTCCTATTTACATCACAAGCAAAGTTTAAATCCTTGGATATAGTGGTTCTGTTTGTTTTGTTGGTATGCAAAAGTTCCTTCAGGGCTGGATCCAAGGACGCCTTGTATGCCAGTCATAGATTGCCTCCCAGTAACCTGTAGGAGAATGAGTACAGAGATAGAGCTTTAAGGTGATCCGTATAGGACTATATGTTTATACCCTGGATTCTCCTGGTAAGGAACCTTTGTGGGTGTTCCTGCTCTTGCATATGTCTGGTCAGGTATGTGCCAAAGGGGGCATTATAGTCAGTGATAGGTCTGATAAGGGCCAAATAAAGTAACATAGAAATACTTAAACCCTTTAAATACAGATCAGTTTACAACTGATACTCCAAAGGAAGCACTGGTGATATGTACTTTACTCCAGTGCATTACTTATACACTTTGCAGAGACTTTTCAGATCAAATTGTAATTGAAATACCCTACAACATTAATTAAATATAAAACTCAGCTCATTTTCAGAGACAAATGGGTATTGACTGCTATAACTTTGTAATGAAAGTAAATTAAGTCTAACCTGACACTGCTCTAAGATAGAATTAAACTTGACCAATGAATGTTTGGTATATCAAGATACCATTTGAATTAAAGGAATGTTAAATTACCCAGATGTTATTAAGTTCATAAAGCATTTTTCCTCTCTTAATACAATTAAGTAATTTAAAGTTTAGTGACAGACCACTTCAGTAAATTTGAAATAGTATCACAAAATTAAATGTGTGGGAGAAGCAGGAATAGGTGCTTTCATGACAAAGGTTTCAACCCTGTGTCCTTTATTTAATATAACCAAGTCCAAGGTTTTGCAACTTCTGGGAAGATTAAGGCACTTTTCTGAAATGGTATGTCAGTGAAGTATGAGATGCTAAAATGTATGGTTTTCCCTGTCTTCTCCCAGCAGAGAACAGTACGTGTACTCATCTGCTGATGATATGACAAGATCTGGTAAAATTCTGACTCTCATTTGGGATATAGCAGGACTTTCTTAATTACTGGCCACAGGTTTTATAATAAGGCAGAAATTCAAAGCATATGATGTTTGTCCATTTTCACCAAACCCAGTACAAAATGGCAAAAATAAATGAAAGCCAGGGAGATGAGAGGGTTAATTAAGTGTCCCAGCTTAGGGCAGAAATACCAGCCTTATGATGAAGAGTATAAACAATTTTTTGTTCTCTGTTGCAGGTGAACACAAATGACTTTTCTGTCACTCAGTTTTTAGTGGATGACTATTACTCCTCCTAAAAAAAGGGAAAATAAAGTCAGTTTACATTCCAGTCGCAAAACAGGTAGTGCTAAAGAGAGCTCAGCTTATTGAACAGTTGCACTTGTGTGACATGCTAACAAAGAAACGTAGGATTCTGTAAGCTAGGTTTCTGCAATATGTGGACTGAAAGCTGGTTTTAAGGGGGGGGGGTGCAAAATTGCTAAAGATCAAATTACCAACATCTGCTGGATAATAGAGAAGGAAAAGGTGCGTGCAAAAATAGTTATTTCTGCTCTACCAACTACATTAAAGCCTTTAATTGTGCAAGCCATAACTAAGTCTAGCGAGTGCTTAGTTAAATGGTGATACCTGGTCACTTTGTCTCCCGAGAAATACATATGCAGAACAAGAAGCAACTGTTGCAATCAAATATGGAATAACTGACTGTTTCAAAATTGGGAAAGAAGTACATATTTTTGCAGCATGTATTCAATTTATGTGCGGAATACATCATGTGAAATTATGCTAGGTTAGATTAATCAAACGCTTGAGTCACTGTTGCCAGGAGAAACATTAACAACCACAGATATGTATATGCACTACTGGCTGCACATGAGGAAGAGTTGAATAGTGTGTTGATGAAGGTAAAGGTGGGAGGCACAAAAACTGTCTACAGGAAAAACAATGCTTTTGAACTGTGACATTGGAGAAAACTTTGGAAAATCATGTGAATTGTAAGATCAAATCAGGTAATACTTAGGTAAATAAACCCTGACTGGTTCACTGACAGGTCTGGTTGTAAAACTAGCACTCAAATACTTTGGCCACTTAATAAGATGATGGGAATCATTAGGGGAGACTGGGGTGCTGGGAAAGATCCATGGAAAAAGAACAGGCAGCTGAGGCTAAGATGGATAGACTCCATTAGTGAATAAATGAATATGAATATGAATTTTGCAGGAACTTGGAAAAGTTAGTCTTGACACACAGGTATGTCATGCTAAAGTCCTTAAGATCACAAGCAGTCAGATTCGACTAAACAACTAAACAGCAGCAGCAATCAAAAATCTATTAACGTCTACCAATTTTATAAAAAAGTTAGCAGTGGAGCAGTGCTGAACGGTGAATCCCTTAATGTTTTTAGTTAATCTCAGAACTTTATAGCACGATCATTGATTTGGGAATAGTCCTCACAGTTACGAGAGTACTTCAGAACAGAGGTAATTATGGTGTACCACTGCCTATGGGGAAAGCTGCTGTGACAGAATGACATGTTAATTATTCAAATGTGAGATCAAGAGGCATACACAACACAATATCACATATTTTACATAGGGAGCCCTGCATACCCTGATAGCAAGACAACTGCAACAAGCAAATATAGAAAGTTGAAAAATGCTGTCATAACATATAGGAAGCGTGCCATACAAAACTCATCACTGTCTTACATTATGAAAACAAGGCTGGTAAGAATTCCAAAACACTGTAATACTATCCCAGCTAAAAGTTGTGCATAATATACTAAATAAAACTGATAATTATTATCCTGTAATAAATTTAGTATAAAAATAGAAACCAAAAGGGCCTTCATGATCAGATAAACAAAATCAGACCAGTTCTGTAAAACTGAAAAATCACCGCATTGACTATTTATTCTCAGTCTTTGTTGTAAAACATAGGAATGCTGCTACAACTGGAATTCACAACACATCCAAAAATAGGAAATGTGTAGCCATACTAATACAACATATTAATAACATACAGAATTGTTCCTGCATAAAATAACAACTACAAGATCTATTTTAAGTGCTAAACACCCATATCAAGAAAGCCAAGAATGTCTACTTAAGTTCAACCACCTGCTGTAACTGCTGAATATTTATACTCAACAGTAGTTTGCCCTAGGCAGTGTACATTTCATCTCTATCTCTTTTCTTTTCCTAGCAGTAGCATTCAAGTATAGTTACTCCTATTTCTCTGTAATATAGCTCTTATCTCACTTCATTCTGTAACACACCTTGGGATTCAAAAACATTACTACCAGCGGTAAGCCCTCTTTACAGCTGGTAGTAGCTATTTTTAATTCAGAGACAACCCTGCCACAGTCCTTTACCTCAAAGTGGTGTAGCATTGCATCACAGTTTACTGCCTGTTTGACATAGTACAAATGTAAATTAGGCATTCAGGGAGCTTGACATTTGATAATTAGCCATGTGCTTTTTCTAGGAAATGGCTGCAATAAGTGAATCACTTAGCTGAGCGATTCAGTGAGCCATTCAGCAATATAAATCCTTACCACCAACTGTGACATTTAACTCTTTATGTTAACTTTATGCCTTCTAAACATAAAAAAATTACAGTTTAATTTACCTCTCAAGTTTTTCAGTTCAAGCCTGTACTCCCTTTTGGATATATTATTGCTTTTCCTTAGTCATCTTGTTTTCATTAAGCTTCCATTTGATTTATTGCATTTCCTATAGCTATATACCAGATGGTTATCTGAGATAAAAGATAAAACCTGTGCCATTTTTGTATGCACTGCAGCCACGTCTTCCCAGCACCTTTGATATGCTAACATATGAATATTTAAGTTATTCACAGTTTGCATATCCATCCATCTAAGCTGTGAAAGGTGGTACTGGTGCAGAGTACCATCTTTTGATGGACCAGAAGCATGAGCAGTAGTGAATCCAGTAAAGAGTCAAGTGAAGACTGGCAACTTGCCTTGGGTCAGGGTGATGTCATAGTCGCTGTGCTCTCTGTCAAGATCTCTCAGTGGCGAGAGGGAATCCACATACCACTGCAACAGCAAGTAGCACCTCACAACCCACAGACCACTGTCCCAGGTCCCAGGTCCCAGGAATGGCTGTATCCCTCTGACTCCTGCTCCAATTTAATTTTCTCAGGAATCAGTCTGATCCTTCTCTGTCTGCAATGAATATTTCCTAATGATGTATCTCTGCATGGACACCCATGATGCAATAAACAGTGTTTACTTCATTTTGTAGGGAAACTTTACAAAGTTTTTAATTTATATTGCATCTCTAAATGCCAGGTGGCCTGTACTATGGCTTGGCTGCTTTGACCCATTCAAAAGGTTCTGTCATTTAATCATCTCTTCTGCTGACTTAAACATATTAAGAGAGAAAGATTGTTTAGTTACTGTCACATAACATGAATATATATGTGAGCAAACCCCTTAAGTCACCAGAATATGTTTATCACTGCCTCAGCTGGGATTTATTTATGCATTTGTATTTGTTTACCGGGGTAGTGTATCAGTCTCAATGGACTATTTGGAGGCACAGCCCATGTGAATAGGATCACACAAGAAATGAACAAAACGTATTTAAAGATACAAGGATATGCTAAAAAAAAACATATACATATTTCCAAGGATATGCTCCAGCATTTAGTTCAGGAAGCAGTTTACAATGTTAAAACTTTGATGGAAACATAGAGCTGTGCTTAACAGAGCTTTTTAGCTAAGGTGGCATATTAAATGATGTTACAGGGATGGCAACATAGTATTATACAGAGAGATATAAAGACTTTAGAAGAGATGTGAATACTTGCAGGAAATGATACCATGGGGAAAAGACAGAGGTACATATTCAGCAAAGCCTACACAGTCAGTTAAAACTGTGTGCATGTCGCAGCACAATGTGCACACAATAGAGCAAATGTGGTAAATGTTGTAGTATGCTAATTACAACATAAGCTGCTGAATTGTATGATAATCAACCAATCCAAGATAGAGGAGCTATTCAGCAAGCTGTAAAGCAATTATGTAGACTCATTGTAGGTTTTTCCTGCTAATTCTAAAACCTACTGGAATACAGCCAAGGAAACTAGTCTGCACAGAAACAATGTTAGAGTTGCTGTTGCTCTTATTCTTGTGTATGTGCAACAGGTACAAATCCATGCTACTGCAGTTGCTAATAGACCATGGCCAGGAAAGAAAAGGGTACTTAAACCCCATTTAACTTTCATTGTCTGCATGAGGTGGAAATTATAGAGCCACACTGCAGGAACTCTGCAACTTAGTAGTCCTCAACTTAGGACAAGGGCAAACTGAGGGGAAACAATACAGGTGGTGACTAAGGTATGTGTAGCACTTATAAAATTATCTACAAGAACCTTCCAGAGACCAACAGGGGACATGCTGGGGGTGTCACAGGCAGCAGCATCCAGGATCCTACATCATTTCCTGAATGCTATGATACAACATGCCAATGACTACATATATTTTCCCCATATACCTGAGGAAAGAGACACAGCTATACAGAAGTTCTACCCTGTAGCACATTACCCTGAAGTCTTGGGTGCCATAGACTGTTCACATATCGAAATCAAAGCACCACCTGGGGAACATTGAAGGGTGTACATAAATAGAAGGGGCTTCCACTCCATTAACTGCCAGGTCATATGTAATACTAAGGAAACCATCCTGAGTGTGTGTGTTGGCAACCCAGGCAGTTATTACAACTCACATATCTAGCACAATTCTCAACAGTATCAGATGTTTTCTAGGGGGAATATCCCACAGAGTCATATACTGGGGGGTTGCAGGTTATGCACTCAAATCATGGCTGATGACACCCATCAGAAATACACACACACCAACTGAAGAACGCTATAATGAGGCACATACTCAAACAAGAAATATCATAGAGGTTGTGTTTGAACTGCTAAAGTAATGGTTTCAGTGCCTAAGTACATTTGGGGGAGTCCTGCAGTACAATCCCCGTACATGTGCGGGAAATTTCACTGTCTGTGGCATGTTTCACAATATTATTCAGAGAAAACAGCTTCAGTAGGAACACCAAGGGCAAGGGCAACACTTCCCACCACCACTGACAAGGTCACCACAGCCGCACGCAGGTAAGGAGTCAGAGGGAGAACCACCAGCTGATGTGGGTGCTGGCAGATGTAGGCATGTACAATATGCCATTACACTGGCCAAGAGGCAATGGATAGCACACACGCTTACCACCTAAGGGGCTAAAACCTTCATCCTATGCAGTAACATTAATGCCAGGAAATGCCCACAGCCTTTACTTACCCATGTAATGGCTGTGTACTGCTAGCATCCGACAGACTCAGCCCCAAATTAAAACTCTGGCAATTGCTAGACTTCCAAGTTAAGTGTTGAACATGGAATAGAAAAATAAATGTCTAAGCACAAATGAATAGCATAGCCTTGCATACTGTTACTTGCTAAAGTAAGTATAAGGTGGGTGATTTTTACAGGAATTACATCAATATGTTATTGCATTGACATATGTCAATACATGTGTTCTCTCTCAACTAATAGGCTCATGCATCAAAGATTCACACATTTATGCTTCTCAAATGTATAGAGTTTCACAGAATGTCCATGGTTTGGCCTCATAGTTTTGTACTGGCAAATCATTAAAGATTAAAGTTAAAAAATAATGGCACACATTTCAGTTTTGGACTTCATATCCCTCAGAAAAATTATATGGTGATGCAAAACGTGTTATTCTATCAACTTTCTGAGTTTGTAAGACCAAAATATTTCAAATTGTGCCTATTTTGGGGGTTTGCCCCACTTTTCTTTATGACTTCGTCTCGCTTTGTTGGTCTAAAAGGTTGAGAGGGATGTACACATTATAAAAACCTGAAAGAAAGCAGTACAATTTGCCAAACAGCATCACAAACCCAGATATACTAAGCACTCATCAGC
Source organism: Protopterus annectens (assembly GCF_019279795.1). NCBI lineage: Eukaryota > Metazoa > Chordata > Ceratodontiformes > Protopteridae > Protopterus > Protopterus annectens. Next base: position 1,017,968,019 of record NC_056745.1, on the reverse strand, counting down.
TATGTACCCTGGGCATCAGACAAAAGATGTATGTATCCCTGAATCCAAAAGATAGAAAGTCAAGGAAATGGCACAGTTGTCATCATTTGCACAGGGTGTTGTTTGAGGGCAGGAGGCATAGGTAGACACAAAAGAAAGTGAGTGCACATAATAAAGACCGACAGGCAGACATTTGGATAAAGTATCAAATGATCACCCAGACAAAATGAGCTGTTAAGTCTCATGAATGACCCATGTAACTGTTATGTGTATATCTGTATGGACACTCAAGGCGAAACGTGTGTGAGTGTCTGCAAGAAGACAGCCAAGCTGTATGCTAGCTCTACATCCTGGTATGGTGGACAGGTGTGAGCCATGCATGGTAGAGGTGACAGTTCATTGTCATCATCCCTGACCGCAAGAACTGGCTCTGTCAGGAGTTGCACTGGCATGTCCATGTCCAGGTCAGATGCACTGCTGCTACCTGAACATGACTGATGTCTGCTGGCTGAGCTTTCCTCATGAGTATGCCCAGGAACAAGACCCCATGGTCTACCATGTTTGGGTGTGGGTATCTCAACCACTGATGGAGCAGTGGAAGTAGTGCCACTATGAGAGTGTGATTGGGCATGGCCACATTGGCTACATCAGATGATGTGGCTAACCTATGTCCACATGGATGCCGTCCCCATCCCAGCAGACATTCCATCACAGACACCACCTGTTTAAACATGTCATTCATCTGATCCATTGAATCGGGAACAAAGTGGAGGCAGTCATGCATGTCAGCCAATGCCACATATGCAACTCTAAGCATTTCCTCAGAGGCCCTATTGGAATGTACCTGTGCCTCCATGACCCCTCTAAACATGTATTGAGTGGCATGGAAGGACACACCGAGCACCCCTAACAACCCTCCTGCATGGCACCTCACCCACACTTTGCCTATGGCCAGATTCAACAGGCACTGAAGCCGCAATAGCCACACTGACCTGATCAAGTGTTTCTCCCTCCACCTGTCCAATATCTGAGGGCTCACTGGAATCTATATGCATAGGCCTACTGGCTATGGCTGATGGAAATACAGGGAATGTCTGAGTGTCAAATTCAGTGTCAGATTCAATGTTTGCACCCCCTGACTGTGCCTCTGTTTGGCCACCATCATCATCAGAGTCTGCCGATACTCTGACATCAGGTGCTGAGAGTCCTACACTTCCACTGTCAGGATCACCTGAGCAACAAACACAGGACAGAAATGAATACCTACACCAAGTTTAATATATGCTAACAAACTAACACACTGGTGCCACTATCACAGACAGTACAGCAGTACACAAACACCCCTAACACCCACCTTACACATATGGATAGATGCATATTTCTGTCAAATGTTCATTAATAGTAAAATAGAAATATTTGTCTTACCATATGCAAATAACTCCACATGTGCTAGGAGGATGGTCCTGGAAGAAGTTAAGTAAAAGGTTAGGACACCATCATTACAATTCCAGTAATATAGGGGGACCATTTTTTTGCCTTTATATGTCAATTAAAAGTACTTTTAACTGAAACTTGGCTGACACATCCACTCAAAAGTCATGTGTAATGAACAAGAATGCCTTGTTAACTGTATCAATTTAGCAATAGGTCCTAAAAACAAATTTCATTAAAAGTTTGAATTAGTTGCATGTTTACTGAATTACTTAACTTAAACTGCTTTTTCATACTGAGAGTTGCATTTTCTGTTTGTGAGTGCTCTATCCATGCTGTTCTGTGCATTTTTGATATTTTGAGGTTTCTGTGTTCTAGTCAGGTATCATGTAACTGATTTGTTTGCAGTTAAAAGCATTCTCTAGAGTCTCCTTGCTCCTTTATCTGTTTAAAACTTTCATTTAGTGGCTACAGCTAGTAGCTGAAATAGTTTCCCACTCCCCCTTCCTACTGTTGTCTTGTTCTTATGCTTGGTGGATTTGCAGTTGCCGCCCATACTGTATATTTGATCTGGGACACTCCTCCCAGTCTAGTGTCATTAGTTCATTCTACCTAACAGAAAGAGAACATTTGTGAATGCCAAGCCACTTTGATTCTTAACCTTGAATTAACTTCTGTTCCAGCTTTCTCCTTTTCCACTTTACTAAAAAAAAATTCTAAGCTTGTTTCCCCCCTTTCCTGTAATGAGTCTAGTCCAGATACAGATTGCTGTAGCCAGGACTGTTTGTAAGCTCCTGAGCCCCCAAGCCTTTCTGTGCTGGAGGGAAGCCCTTCTAGCTTATCAGTGGGAGTGGTAAGCACTAGGTAACCTATCTACCACATAAGGAGTGGTTTCTGGCCCAGCAATTGTAGTTATTGGCCATTTGGGCAGTTTTTACATCTCTCAACTTTCTGATTTAAAAGCCCGCATTTGCACTTGTTTCCCCCTTTCCTGTAACTATAGTCCAGATACAGATTTGCTATATCCAAGACTGTTTGTAAGCTCCTGAACCCCCCCCTACAAACCTTTCTGTGTTGGAGGAAAGCCTTCTAGCTTATCAGTGGGAGTGGTAAACACTAGGTAACCTATCTACCACATAAGGAGCGGTTTCTGGGCCCAGAAATTGTAGTTATTGGCTGTTTGGGCAGTTTTTCCATCTCTCTCAACTTTCTGATTTAAAAGCCTGCATTTGCACTTGCTCCCCCTTTCCTGTAACTATAGTCGAGATACAGATTTGCTCTATCCAGGACTATTTGTAAGCTCCTGAGCCCCCCCCAAGCCTTTCTTTGTTGGAGGGAAGCCTTCTAGCTTATCAGTGGGAGTGGTAAGCACTAGGTAACCTATCTACCATATAAGGAGTGGTTTCTGGGCCCAGAAAGTGTAGTTTATTGGCAGTTTGGTCAGTTTTTCAATCTCTCTCAGCTTTCCAGTTTAAAAGCCTGCATTTGCTATTGTTTCCCACCTTTCCTGTAACTAGTTTAGTCCAGATACAGACTTGCTGTATCCAGGAGTGTTTGCACACTTCTGAGCGGTGCCAGAGCCTGCTCCTCAGATTTTTCCTTATATCTACTAGTTCTCTCCTCTCCTGCACTTATACTAGCTTATTAGTCTAGCACTTTAGCAGACTTCTTGTAGCAATTATTTTAGCACACAAGTGCTACCAGCACTAAACATTCTACATTAGTTTAGCACTTTACCAGACTTCTTGTAGCAATTATTGTAGACCCCAAGTGCTACCAGCACTAAACCTTCTACAAGGAAACAGATCTAGTACTTATTATCAATGCCCACCCCGCCAGGCATGTCTAAAGGTCAGTTCCCTGTGCTTTCTCATATTAACCTGGTGAACTTGGGAATCCTGAGACAATGTAGCAACTGCCTCATGTACACCATCAACCCTCTCCTCTTACCTTCCAACACTCAGACTTGCGAGAGATGCACTTATATATCCAAATTGGAAGCCACGCACTCTCCAGCCAAGATGGCCTGCATATCTCACCCCTGGGCTTCCGGATACTGGCCAAGGCTTTTGCCACCCCTATAGTGCCTTTTTTAGGCAGTGTTCCAAAGACCAAATTACCACTGTAACAGCTACAAACAAATGCAATCTGAGGGTCATGTTGCTTAAAGCTAGAATCGAAATCTCAAAATGCACTTGCTTGAGGCACTCCTTAAAATGGAGAACACCGACATTTATGCTGTAACAGAGACCTGGTTCAAGGCAGCAGAAAGCACCCCTGCACTACCAGGCTATAACCTTTGGCCCCAGAACTTAGGCTGAAGCTCCAAAGGTGGTGGTGTCTCCATATTCATAAAGGATGCGCACACCTCCAGACTGGTAGCCCAACATAACGTATCAGAGATACTTCAGGTGCAGCTAACATTGGGTAAGACAGTGATTCAGGTCATAGCCTGCTATAGGTCCCCAACCATGTCCCAAGACTCGCACTCCACGTTCCTAAGCACCCTGGAAAATATTAGGGTCCAACCTAACACTCTCTTGCTAGGCGACTTCAACTACCCCTCCATTAACTGGGTAAACTACTCATGTACCAATACACTTGCCCAACGTTTCCGGAGTTCATTAATTCTAATGCCCTGGACCAGCTTGTTCTTACCCCCACTAGAGGTAGTAACATCCTTGACCTGGTCAGTACTAACATGGGCAACCATTGCTCTACACCAATAGTCAGCTCCTCCCAGGTTAGATCCCACCACAAAATAATCACCTTGGAAATCCACATCCCTCCCACCCCCCACCCCCAGCAAAGGTAACCACCATAAAAAACTTCTCCAAAGCTAACTTTGGAATCCTAAAAACAGAGGTGGCTGACTTCACGGCACCCATGCAAATGGAGAATAGTTGCGTGACTGCAGAATCGTACACCAATGCACTGTGCAAACACATACATGAATCTCACCATACCCAGTAGAATCAAGACACTTTCCTCCAAAAAAAGAAGCCAATCTGGTGGTCCCCTGCCATAAATAAACTTTACAACAGAAGGAGGAAACTGATGCAGAATAAGGTGAAGTCCCAAGACAGGAAAAACACTCTTATCTGCCTCAACAAAAAGTTGAGATCCCTCAAGTCCTCTAAAGCTAGGTATGAAAAGATGTATGTAAAGAATCTCCATGGCAATACACAGATTTGCTCTGAGCTACTGCACAATGGTACCTCCTATACCAAGCCAACAGATATTGCCAGTATACTGGCTGACAGATTCAGTGCCAGTTTTACCCCCCCCCCCAAAGGACCAATCACAATACCAGTAGATTGCCAGGCACCCAGTATTATTGCCACACAGGTTAAAACAGCACTGGCCATGGCCAAGAATACAGCTTCTGTGAGACCTGACAATTTCCCTGGTTGTGTTCTACATGAACTACAGAGTGAACTGGCATCTCACCAGTGTGCTCCTTTCAATCACAGCCTCGCCTCAGGCTTTGTCCCTGCCGAATGGCACACTGCTACAGTTATCCCTCTCCACAAAGGAGGAGTGACTACAGACCCTGGAGACTATTGCCCCATTAGCCTGACAAGTCTGATATGCAAAGCTATGGAATGCATCATCATGGACCTAATAAACAAGGCTATAGGCAATCTCCAAACTCTGAATCCCACACAGTTTGGTTTTGTGAAGGGTAGATCATGCCTGGAATATATATATATATATATAGGTTGTTGTTACACTAAAAACCCCAATACACACCCAAGGCCTTAAAATAAATTGATATACAAAAATAATAATAATAATATATATTATATATTATAAACAACATCAACACCCTTAATATTTTTCTATTTCTTTTCCTTGAGGGTCGGTTGGTTGGACACACCAAAAAAAAACTAAACTATTTCTGCAGTATATTGATTATGTCTAGCTAATAATGCATTTGTTTTTTTTTTTTTGATATCTGATAAATGCTCTCTAAAATATGATCTCAAATGCCTGCTAGTTATCATGAGTTGAGGGTGACACACCAACCCAAAAAAAACAAAAAACTAATGCACTTAATGATATTAACTAGCTAATGCATTTTGTTAATTTTTTTTTTTTATTTCTGATGATGAAATGCTCTCTAATGATCTCTCAAATGCCTGCTAGTTTGCCTACATTTATTACCTGAAGGTTTATCAAACTGTTGATCCTTTATTAATAATAAATAAATGTTTCTCCTTATTATTTCAAAAAAGCCTTATATAAAGTGTATGTCTCTCTACCAATCACTTCTTTTGCATATTTCTACAAAATTTCATTAGGATACCCCTATTTAAAACTATATATTTTACATACAATTACAAATTTATATCATAATTTAACTAACTGTCTAAATAAATAATATAAATAAAAACTAAGTTTCATATGTGAACTAAAAAACTACCATTAATATAAATATAAAAAAAAAAGTATTGAGTTTGACTTTTCTCTTTTCCAAATTATAATTAAGTCAAAAAAAACCACATAAAATTTGACATTATCATGCCTGCTCAACTTGGTTGACTTCTTTGAGTCAGTCACCAGAGCTGTGGATGAAGGCAAGGTGATTCATACAGCCTACCTTGATCTGGCCAAGGCTTATGATACCATTCCCCACTCAGGAATCATAGAAAAACTCACTAAGCTTGGCATCAACCCCTATATCACTAGGTGGGTTGCAAACTGGCTCACAGATCAAACCCACAATGTGAAAGTAGCTGACTCAAAGTCAAACTACCAATTAGTGACAAGTGGAGTCCCACAAGGTTCGGTCCTAAGTCCTCTCCTGTTTGGTATCTACTTCTCTGAAGTCCAGGTCAACATGAAGGGACTCTGGCTGACAAGATTTGCAAACGATTGTAAGTTGGGAGCTATTATTAACCCAAACTAGGTATACCAAAGAACTCCAGTTAAATCCACAAGGCACACTGGAACACACACCAAGAAATCTCTGAAGGAACTCCAGGCAAGAGTAGAACTGAAGTAAAACTTGTTAAGCAACAATTTATTTCTACAATGCTTTTCGTTCAACTGATAGCCAAACTTCTTCAGACAAACAGAGCAATATATACATCTCCCTTTACAAACACATCCTCAAATACTGGACTTATAAAAATCCTACTTAGACTAATATAAAATAAACTAATCCAATGAAAAATCAAACAATCATGAAATATTAACCCAACATTCACATTTCAAGGTTTATAAAAACATGCTGTTAATATAATGCTTGCTTAAATCTCGAATGAACATGTAGGCAAATGGAGTCAAGTACACGGCAGTGTATGTGCAACTACCATCAACACAAACATCAGATCGCCATTGCTCTATCTCAATAGACTTCTTAATTTCAGTATGCATGAAAGAGAAACCTTGTCATTAAGACACGGAGCTCTGTAAGAATTCAACCTCAACTGCCAAATCAATTCTTGTCTCTCTAACAATAACTGGTAAGTGCCCCCTTTTACATCTGATGTAATTTGATTTAAAACCCTAAACACAAAAGAGTGAGTGGGGTTCTCACTACAATGTTTGGCCAGGACATTCTCTAACCTAGCCATCCTTATACTGTATACATGTTCTATAAGTCTATTGAGATAGAGCAATGGCCGTCTGATGTTTGTGTTGATGGTAGTTGCACATACATTGTCGTGTACTTGACTCCATTTGCCTACATGTTCGTTCGAGATTTAAGCAAGCATTATATTAACAGCGTGTTTTTATAAACCTTGAAATGTGAATGCTGGGTTAATATTTCATGATTGTTTAATTTTTCATTGGATTAGTTTATTTTATATTAGTCTAAGTAGGATTTTTATAAGTCCAGCATTTGAGAATGTTATTTTTTATCTAGTGGGTAACATTTGATTGATTATGTATAAAAGTTATTTTATTTTTAACGTGTAGTTCAGTTATTTATGGTATAGTCCCTTTAAATGTCAATTAGTTTTAACGTGTTTGTAAAGGGAGATGTATATATGGGTGTGGGTATTATTTGCTCTGTTTGAAGAAGTTTGGCTATCAGTTGAATGAAAAGCGTTGTGGAAATAAATTGTTGCTTAACAAGTTTGACTTCTGTTCTGCTCTTGCCTGGAGTTCCTTTGGAGATTTCTTGGTGTGTGTTCTAGTGTGGCTTGTGGATTTAGCTATTATTAACTACCCAAGTGATGTTGACATCTTACAGAATGGCCTCACTGTGACCAACAGCTGGTGTCAGAACCATGGCCTTGAGCTCAATGCCAAAAATGTGTCATCCCCTTTGGGAAAAACTCGGTTCCCATGAATTACCACTTTGATGGTAGTCCACTGAACACAGAAGATGTTATAAGAGATCTGGGAACACAGGCTGACAGCAACCTCTCTTTTGATCAGCACATTGCCACTGTGGTCAGAAAGTCCTTCTATGTGGCACATCTCATTACTAAGGGTTTTGCATCCAGGAAGAAAGAGGTCATTGTCTCCCTCTACTCTTCCCTCATTAGGTCAATAGAGTACAATGCCCCATTTGGCATGTACCTCACTAGACACATGCAACAAATGGAGAGGCTGCAAAAGTACCTCACAAAGAGGATCCTAGGCCTTAAACACTTATCCTATATGGACAGACTCAAAAAACTCCAACTATTCTCTGTCTCATATTGCCTACTTAGAGGTGATCTTTGCTTGACTTACAAAGCCATATCTGACCCAGCTCTGTTAGAAATGCTACATCTAAAGAAATCCCAATCCCTCAACACCACACACTCCAGAGACCTCAACCTCATTACCACAATTAACAGAACATGCTGGAGGGACAGGTTCATAACCCAGAGACTGCCCATGCTATGGAACATACTTCCCATACATGTCAAGCAGAGCACCTCGCTGACTGTCATCAAGAGAAATCTTGATGAGTGGATGGGAAACAGAAAATTCACCCTGGGGATAAAACCATTGCCTCTACCTGACAGAAGCACTGGGAACTAAGGTCAGGTGGCACTATGCCAGGGTAATCCTATGGCTAGACTTGTAAAGGCCCCAGGGCCATTAGCCTAGTACACACCTATGAACCTATGAACAACTGAACTATTAACAAGAAAGTGTTAAAAACTGACATATGTAAGCTTACGTGGAAGCTCATCCTAGGACATACTTGCTCTCCCTGAAACAGCAGCACCAACATTTATCACATGTTGTCATGGACTTTCCACTCAGCTATCTTATATGACTTTATGGAGCCTTTCAATTCATCATTCGTCAGTGCTCCTTTTGATGGCAGTTTGTTGTTTGGCCCAAAATTGAAGGAAGCACTCTCCAGATGCAAAAAGGATGGAAAGACCCTCTTTGCAGTGGGCTTTCAGTTTTGAACCACCAAAGATCCTTTTCTAGGAATTTCTAGGAGTGGTCGAAAGATATGGTTCAGAAAGTCCCAGAGTCCTTTCCAGGACACACGTGGAGATAGTTTCCCAAGGGGCAGGGAGGGAACTTGAATGGACGCCACTGCCCTCACAGCAGAGGAGCTCCACAAATCCAGGAGTCTAGAGATTCTTTCTCTGACAGACCCTATCAGCTTTCCTGGAAGGAGGCCCGATTGTCCCCCTCTGGAGGCAATCTGGGGTTGACTATCCTTGCAACAGAGATTCTAGCTATATTTAACAAGAGATACTTTGGTGCAAAGGATAATTTCCAGAGGCTATATAATTCCATTTTCCCTGCCAACTCCAACTTTACACAAAATTCCCGATGTTTCAGTCAGTCAGAGGAAAGAAGCAGCAATAGAAATATAAAAGCAGCTAAAAAAAGAATCATCCAAGAGGGCCCACTAGATGAAACAGAATTTGGAACTTACTCAAGATTATTTTTAGTGCCAAGGAAAATGGGATTAGAGACCAGTTTTGGACCTCAGCATTCTAAACAAGTCAATTCAATGTACAGAGTTTTGGATGGTCATGGTTAAGTCCATTCTACCCTTCTAGGACAGGGATAAATGGATATACCCGAAAGACCTCCAGGATGAGTACTGTCCCATAAAGATGATCAGACACTCCCGAAGGTATTTATGCTTCCTGATGGGAGTCAGTCACTGTCAGTTCAGAACACTGCCCTTTGGTCTCAGCGCAGCCCCAGGGTGTTCAGCAAAGGCATGGCAGTAGTAGCAGCTCACCTGAGACTGCAGGGATTCTAAGTGTTTCCATTTCTAGATGACTGTCTCATTACCTCTCTGACCAGGCATCTGCTAACAAGAGCAAGGGATGAGGTTCTTCAGATTTGTTCTCATCCAGGAGTAACCATAAATTACGAGAAGTGTGAATTACAACCAACTTAAACCATGGAGTTCAGTTTTCAACACAATATCAGTGACAGCTTCTCTTCCTCTTTCAAGAGTACAGACTATCAGATTCCAGATTATGAAAATAGTTTGCAGTACCAAGATTTCAGCCTGCTTGATCCTTCAAGTCTTAGTATTAATGTCAGCTGCATACGTTTAGTTCTTCTAGCCAGATTTCATATGAGAATTCATCAATGGATGCTAGCAACACAATAGTCGATTCTTTACCAGCACATGTCAGCACAATATGGATCACTCAGGCATGCAGGACTTACCTGTGGTAGTGGATTCAGTAAGATCATGTTCTACAAGGTCATACTTTCATTCTCTCTCAGCCCAAGGCCATAGTGACCATGGACACTTCTGAGATTGGGGAGCACTTCCTGGGGAAAACATTCCAAAGCACCTGGTCCCCTTAAGAGGTCAATTTGCATTTCAGTGTTCTAGACATGAGAGTGGTGATGGCCTTTCAGGACACTCTCCCTTTAGGAACAATTATGATGCAGACAATATGTCAATAGTTTGGTACATCAACAAATAAGGAGAAAACAGATCTTACCCCTTGTGTCGAGAAGCACTGAGAGGATGATATTGGGCGATCTCATCCAACCACTTTCTCATAGCAATACACGTTCTGGGGAAATCAAGTGTGATAGCAGACAAATTCAGGTGGTCCATTCTTCCTCACGAGTGGTCTCTCAACATAGAAGTGACAGAAATGTTTTTCTGTCAATGGGACCAAACTTGCTTCTCCTCTAATCAAGAAATGCAGCAGCTACTTTGCCCTAATCCCCCCCCCCTCGGGAATCACTGAAGAATGCTCTACTCCATGATTGGCCTCCTGGGCTTCTTTATGCTTACCCTCCAGTTCCTCTAATCCCAGAATTTCTGTAGAAAGCTACCAGGTTGAAGGGTCCTCCTCTTTGCACCTTACTGGCCTTGACAGATTTGTTTCCCCCTTCCTATGGCCTCATCTACTTTACCATCCTTGGAGTCTGGATCCAGTTCCAGACCTCTTGTTTCACCTGACAGGAATGGTTCATCTGGATATCTCCAATCTCAAGTTAACAGCATGGTTTCTTCAATTCCATTCATAGCCAGACAACCTGTGCTCTCTTCCGCAGTCTATCATTTTTGTTTTATCTTTCCATAAGCCTTCTACAACAAGACTTTACACAAGTAAATGGAAATGTTTGTTTACTGGGCATAGTGAAGGCACATTAACCCCTTCTCAGTTCCTATATATAGCATAATTGAATTTTTGGCATGAGTTTTTAATGATGGACTAGCTTCTTCATAATTAAATTTAAGTTAACAGCAATCTCTAATCTTCATGTTGGATGTGAGAATTCTCTTGTGGCCTCTTTTAAATGTTGTAAGAAATTTTTGAGAGGCCACACTCTTACTAAGACCCTTGTACAGAGATCCTACACTTCCATGGGATATGAACTTGGTACTGCAGGCCTTAATTCATTATCCCTTTGAACTAGCAGATAAATGTGATCTTAAGTTCTTGTCTTGGAAAATTGTTTTTTGAGTGGCTATTACCTCTTCTCCAAGAATTTCAGAGCTTCAACCATTGTCCTGTAAACCTGCTTACTTGGTCTTCCATAAGGATAGAGTCACATTACTTACCAAGGCTTCCTTCCTTTCTAAGGTAATGTCAGAATCCTTTATCAATTAGTCCATTAATTTGCCAGTTTTCTTTCCTAATTTTGAGAATAAAGGGGAATATATGTTGCATGTATTAGATGCTTACAGACAATTATGTTTTTACTTACAGAGAACAAAATAAATTAGAAAGACAGATCGATTATTTGTGTCCTTTGCAGACACTAAATTGGGAAAACCAGTTGCAAAGGTAACCTTAGCCCGATGGTTAACGAATTGTGTATCATTCATCTACAAGTTGGGTTTAACATTAACAAAACCTTTAAAAGCCTAGGTCCATGGCAACTTCTTTAGTGTTTCTATCTAGGGCTTCCAGGGGCAACATAACTGTGGCTGCAACTTGGGCCAATCCTCATACCTTTATCACTCATTACAAACTGGATCTGGTCATGAGGGAGGAAGAGCAGCCTTTGGCTCAGCTGTGCTCAGGAATATCCTTCCTTAGAGTCCACCCAGGAATTTAGGTAGCTGGGGACTCAACAGTTGACGATAGAATGAAAATTGACAACATTGGAATATGAATTTATGTACCTACCATAACGTTCCATCTGTGTTGTCCATTTTCATTCTTCCTCAACTTGCCACCCACCAACCCCCCAACCTTTAAAAGACTACCCTCCCTACCCTCTCCCAACAAAACAAGCAGCAACCAAACCATAGCGTCACCAGCGCCTTTTATATTAAAAATAACAAAGTAACAAGCGCTTCTCCTTCAAAAGGGCATCATCACAATGGATTTCTGGAAGAACAAGTTGTTATAAGGCCACTACTATTCTTGATGTTGAACTCCAGATATAGTTTATTCTATAGTTTCCTCTGTGGAATATATATATATATATATATATATATATATATATATATATATATATATATATATATATATATATATATATATATATATATATATATATATATATATATATATATAGGTTTACTATCAAAAGGACGAAAATTACGTCTGTGAACGGTGATTTCTGTGACAAATATTGTCGACTCATGAATATGAAGTAGGTTGTATGATCGACTCAGCGACGTCGATAAATTCTGTCAACCTTAAGGTGGAACTTTCCCATTGAAATCCATGCTGTAACCCCCTGCCCTGTGTACGTCCTTCTAAATGGATGTACAAATGAATGTCGACATTCTGACAGTTGCTCCTACCATAGTCAAGGAAGTGGCTGTTCAGCATGTCACTGTCGACCTTTTGATTGTAAACCTATCTATATATATCTATATCTATATCTATATATATATATATATATATATATATATATATATATATATATATTTGGGTAAGGAAGGAGCTTGAGAGTTTTTTTGTTCCCGCAAGTTTTACAAATGGGCAAGTCGGATCGGACCCAACAGTTGAGGAAGAATGAAACTAGACAACACAGATGGAACATTATGTAAGTGCATAACGTATTACATACCATGTAATCTTTATAGTGACAATACAAATTCAGATGTTCTAATACTTGTACTAAAGTGGACAGCCATTATTCACAAATATGAATACTCAAATATAATCACAATAAGTGTGTGTGTCTGTATGTGACAATTTAAGTGTGTAATATACACAGCATACTGGGGAAAATGTCTCATTTCTGCTACATGCATTCCTGACAGCTGTTTGCGTGTAGTTTATAAAGCGGTCTTTTAAAGTATACCTGCACATTGGGGACACAACAGGAAATACTACATCCACACTTTGCCCACCACTCTCATAACAGGATATGTCTGACCGATCATATAATGATGATGGCATCATCTATAAAGACAACTCTGACAAGGCAAATACATACTTTACTGGTGTTGCAAACATCACATACTGTGCTTTGCAGATGGGAACTAAATAATTACATGTGTGATAAGTTAGCACAGCAGAACCATTATTTGTGTGTTTCTATGTACAGTCAGAGGAACATCTGTCTGTGTCCAAGGAAAATGGGATTAGAGACCAGTTTTGGACCTCTAGGACAGGGATAAATGGATATACCCGAAAGACCTCCAGGATGAGTACTGTCCCATAAAGATGATCAGACACTCCCGAAGGTATTTATGCTTCCTGATGGGAGTCAGTCACTGTCAGTTCAGAACACTGCCCTTTGGTCTCAGCGCAGCCCCAGGGAGTTCAGCAAAGGCATGGCAGTAGTAGCAGCTCACCTGAGACTGCAGGGATTCTAAGTGTTTCCATTTCTAGATGACTGTCTCATTACCTCTCTGACCAGGCATCTGCTAACAAGAGCAAGGGATGAGGTTCTTCAGATTTGTTCTCATCCAGGAGTAACCATAAATTACGAGAAGTGTGAATTACAACCAACTTAAACCATGGAGTTCAGTTTTCAACACAATATCAGTGACAGCTTCTCTTCCTCTTTCAAGAGTACAGACTATCAGATTCCAGATTATGAAAATAGTTTGCAGTACCAAGATTTCAGCCTGCTTGATCCTTCAAGTCTTAGTATTAATGTCAGCTGCATAAGTTTAGTTCTTCTAGCCAGATTTCATATGAGAATTCATCAATGGATGCTAGCAACACAATAGTCGATTCTTTACCAGCACATGTCAGCACAATATGGATCACTCAGGCATGCAGGACTTACCTGTGGTAGTGGATTCAGTAAGATCATGTTCTACAAGGTCATACTTTCATTCTCTCTCAGCCCAAGGCCATAGTGACCATGGACACTTCTGAGATTGGGGAGCACTTCCTGGGGAAAACATTCCAAAGCACCTGGTCCCCTTAAGAGGTCAATTTGCATTTCAGTGTTCTAGACATGAGAGTGGTGCTGGCCTTTCAGGACACTCTCCCTTTAGGAACAATTATGATGCAGACAATATGTCAGTAGTTTGGTACATCAACAAATAAGGAGAAAACAGATCTTACCCCTTGTGTCGAGAAGCACTGAGAGGATGATATTGGGCGATCTCATCCAACCACTTTCTCATAGCAATACACGTTCTGGGGAAATCACGTGTGATAGCAGACAAATTCAGGTGGTCCATTCTTCCTCACGAGTGGTCTCTCAACATAGAAGTGACAGAAATGTTTTTCTGTCAATGGGACCAAACTTGCTTCTCCTCTAATCAAGAAATGCAGCAGCTACTTTGCCCTAATCCCCCCCCCCTCGGGAATCACTGAAGAATGCTCTACTCCATGATTGGCCTCCTGGGCTTCTTTATGCTTACCCTCCAGTTCCTCTAATCCCAGAATTTCTGTAGAAAGCTACCAGGTTGAAGGGTCCTCCTCTTTGCACCTTACTGGCCTTGACAGATTTGTTTCCCCCTTCCTATGGCCTCATATACTTTACCATCCTTGGAGTCTGGATCCAGTTCCAGACCTCCTGTTTCACCTGACAGGAATGGTTCATCTGGATATCTCCAATCTCAAGTTAACAGCATGGTTTCTTCAATTCCATTCATAGCCAGACAACCTGTGCTCTCTTCCGCAGTCTATCATTTTTGTTTTATCTTTCCATAAGCCTTCTACAACAAGACTTTACACAAGTAAATGGAAATGTTTGTTTACTGGGCATAGTGAAGGCACATTAACCCCTTCTCAGTTCCTATATATAGCATAATTGAATTTTTGGCATGAGTTTTTAATGATGGACTAGCTTCTTCATAATTAAATTTAAGTTAGCAGCAATCTCTAATCGTCATGTTGGATGTGAGAATTCTCTTGTGGCCTCTTTTAAATGTTGTAAGAAATTTTTGAGAGGCCACACTCTTACTAAGACCCTTGTACAGAGATCCTACACTTCCATGGGATATGAACTTGGTACTGCAGGCCTTAATTCATTATCCCTTTGAACTAGCAGATAAATGTGATCTTAAGTTCTTGTCTTGGAAAATTGTTTTTCTAGTGGCTATTACCTCTTCTACAAGAATTTCAGAGCTTCAACCATTGACCTGTAAACCTGCTTACTTGGTCTTCCATAAGGATAGAGTCACATTACTTACCAAGGCTTCCTTCCTTTCTAAGGTAATGTCAGAATCCTTTATCAATTAGTCCATTAATTTGCCAGTTTTCTTTCCTAATTTTGAGAATAAAGGGGAATATATGTTGCATGTATTAGATGCTTACAGACAATTATGTTTTTACTTACAGAGAACAAAATAAATTAGAAAGACAGATCGATTATTTGTGTCCTTTGCAGACACTAAATTGGGAAAACCAGTTGCAAAGGTAACCTTAGCCCGATGGTTAACGAATTGTGTATCATTCATCTACAAGTTGGGTTTAACATTAACAAAACCTTTAAAAGCCTAGGTCCATGGCAACTTCTTTAGTGTTTCTATCTAGGGCTTCCATGGGCGACATAACTGTGGCTGCAACTTGGGCCAATCCTCATACCTTTATCACTCATTACAAACTGGATCTGGTCATGAGGGAGGAAGAGCAGCCTTTGGCTCAGCTGTGCTCAGGAATATCCTTCCTTAGAGTCCACCCAGGAATTTAGGTAGCTGGGGACTCAACAGTTGACGATAGAATGAAAATTGACAACATTGGAATATGAATTTATGTACCTACCATAACGTTCCATCTGTGTTGTCCATTTTCATTCTTCCTCAACTTGCCACCCACCAACCCCCCAACCTTGTTCACAATGGATTTCTGGAAGAACAAGTTGTTATAAGGCCACTACTATTCTTGATGTTGAACTCCAGATATAGTTTATTCTATAGTTTCCTCTGTGGAATATATATATATATATATATATATATATATATATATATATATATATATAGATATATATATATATATATATATATATATATATATATATATATATATATATATATATATAGGTTTACTATCAAAAGGACGAAAATTACGTCTGTGAACGGTGATTTCTGTGACAAATATTGTCGACTCATGAATATGAAGTAGGTTGTATGATCGACTCAGCGACGTCGACAAATTCTATCAACCTTAAGGTGGAACTTTCCCATTGAAATCCATGCTGTAACCCCCTGCCCTGTGTACGTCCTTCTAAATGGATGTACAAATGAATGTCGACATTCTGACAGTTGCTCCTACCATAGTCAAGGAAGTGGCTGTTCAGCATGTCACTGTCGACCTTTTGATTGTAAACCTCTCTATATATCTATATCTATATATCTATATATCTATATATCTATATATATATATATATATATATATATAGGTGCATTTTGGGTAAGGAAGGAGCTCGAGAGGTTTTTTGTTCCCACAAGTTTTACAAATGGGCAAGTCGGATCGGACCCAACAGTTGAGGAAGAATGAAACTAGACAACACAGATGGAACATTATGTAAGTGCATAACTTATTACATACCATGTAATCTTTATAGTGACAATACAAATTCAGATGTTCTAATACTTGTACTAAAGTGGACAGCCATTATTCACAAATATGAATACTCAAATATGATCACAATAAATGTGTGTGTCTGTATGTGACAATTTAAGTGTGTAATATACACAGCATACTGGGGAAAATGTCTCATTTCTGCTACATGCATTCCTGACAGCTGTTTGCGTGTAGTTTATAAAGCGGTCTTTTAAAGTATACCTGCACATTGGGGACACAACAGGAAATACTACATCCACACTTTGCCCACCACTCTCATAACAGGATATGTCTGACCGATCATATAATGATGATGGCATCATCTATAAAGACAACTCTGACAAGGCAAATACATACTTTACTGGTGTTGCAAACATCACATACTGTGCTTTGCAGATGGGAACTAAATAATTACATGTGTGATAAGTTAGCACAGCAGAACCATTATTTGTGTGTTTCTATGTACAGTCAGAGGAACATCTGTCTGTGTCCTGTTATCATCAGTCCAGTAGCATGCAGAATGTTAATATCTTGACAGTCATACATGGCTACCCATTCATTTCATACAGGCCTCCCAACATCTTCTGCAAACATCCAGTGATGACATCATCAGCTGTAAGCTGTCCAGCAGCATTGTAAAAGTCAGATTTGTATAGTGGTGCTTATGTTAAATACTAAGTTCTCTAGTCTGTGTACTTAGGTAGGGGTTCTAGTCTCATGCAATCAACTGGTGTGTGTGTGTGTGTGTGTGTGTGTGTATGTGTGTGTGTGTGTGTGTGTGTGTGTGTGTGTATATATATATATATATATATATATATATATATATATATATATATATATATATACACATGTGTGTGTGTACGTGTGTGTACATTCAACAGACCATTGTACACCAGCATGTGGGACACTGTTACCATCCTCTTCTCACCACACACTGCTAATGTCATCAGTTATAAAGTGTTGTCTAGCCAGACTTGTGCTGTGGTGCTTGAGTTAAGTACTGCGCTCTGTACATAGTTAGGTAGGGATTCTGTTATCACTGCAGTCATTTGGTGTATGTGTGTTATTTCACTTGGGTTGACATATGAGAGACCGGTTTATGTCACCATGTGGAACACTGCTACTACCATCCTCTTCTTACCAGACACTGCTGATGTTATCAGTTATAAAGTGTTTTCCGACACTATAAAAGCCAGACTTGTGCTGTTGCACTTACGTCAAGTACTGTGCTTTGTAAATAGGTAGGGGTTCTATTCTCACTGCATTCAACTGTGTGTGCATTGAATAATCACTATGTGCTAATTTTAGAATGATATATGAGTACACAGCTGTGTCAAACCCTCTTCCAATCATCTTGTTGTAGCATACAATGATTGTCATTGTGTATAACATGCAACTAACAATATTCAAGACAAACCTGTGCTGTGGCAGTAATATTAACTAATGTGTTTGCAAGCTACTTTACTTACACATGTAGCTGTTCTAATCTGACATCAGGCAGCTTGTGCGTCTATACATACAGCTAGCACGTTTGAGACAATTTTACACAGGGATGTGACTCCACATCCATATCCTGCACTCCTCACATGTTCTCCTCAGCATGCAATGATGCTATTGTACTTCAGAACGTGCATCATAACAGTGTTACAGTCAAACATATGTGGTGTTGCTACTGTAATATTGCATGGAATTCATATTCTATACCTACACATGTGTAATGTTCATATCTAGCCCAGTCTACTGCTGTGTGTGGGTGGCTGGTGGTACATTCTGGTCATTGTATAATCTTTGGAATCGCTCATTTCACTACCACTTGAGGAACCTTTCACATAGCCCCATGCATCCACCATCCTCCTTTTTCCTCTGGCCACATGACATCCTTCCTGCAGAGGAGTGGAGGATGTCCTCATGTCAAATATGCATGCCCACATGAAGCAGAGTCCTTCCATGAGCCTCTGCAAGCCATCTTCAGATGACTGCATGTGTGATTGCTACTTCTGTCATGGTGTGGTGTACATGTTCCATATGGGCAGTGGCAGAATGTAATGCAATCCAACAAATATGCACATACGTACAATAGTGTTACTGTCTTTCATGATATAGAGGGGTTTGTTTACACATGGCTTAACAATGGCTAGGATTTCATGTGGTGTTGGCCATTAGTCTAATACTGTCATATGACCTTGTGAACAGTTGACATGTCAATGTTGCTGTCACTGACGTGCAGTATTGAGGTGTGGATGTGCAGTATGGCTACAAGTAGGTATTACAATCTGTGATGTGAGCTACTGTATTGATGGCCATTGCATTACATGCTCCTTCTATAACAGCTGTAGTAATATGCCTCCTGAGAGCTGTTGACATGGTATGATACATTGTTATGTATATTTCTGACATATTAGGACATATGTTGTTGTAGTGGAGCAGATCATCCTTCTACACAGTTCACATTCTGCCATCACAGTGACACTTGCAGTATGGCAAAGGTGTGCATGTGTCTACAACCTATCATTAAATGTTGTGTGACAGACATTATAAATTAATATTGAGTACATGGTCACATACGTCTTGTCTCATACACATGTTGTTATGTTGTGATATACCCAACCAATGTATCACATGTCTTGATTCAGTTGCAACCTTGTGGACTTCAGTTGTGTTGCTATACCCAAGGATTGTTGAGGTGGTCAGCAGTACATTGTGTAACTATTACCATTTGTGTCAGGAAATGTTCTGCATGAACCACAAACAACTGAACTTTAATGTGTCCTGATATGGTATCAGGCGGCTCAGACACAGCTTGTCCATAAAAAACATGTAGGCATACGTTGTGCAATTGATGTAAGTGCATGACATTTGCACAGTTGTATGACTGTAGTACCAGTGTGTGGAATGTGATGAATGACCAAGGTTATATTTGGAGGTCTTTTCTTAAATGATTTAATCCAATAAATGTGAACTGTTAAGGGGAATACACAACTAAGCACAGATCTGTGCATGGATGCCACCAGCCTTACCCAACCTGAGGAAATAGACAGTCCATTAGCTGGCAGTTTGTCTCACACATCACCCTCAGTTGCCATTGGTCATCAGCCAAAGTATACATGCAAACATTACTCAGTTTTTATTTTAAGGAGGGTAGTTTATGTGTGCACTCTCAATGGCTAATAACACAAATCAGTGGGCCCTGACAACATCATAGGTTGCCAGTAGCATGACTCAGAACATGGACATACCAGACACATTTGGATGCATACTTCAACACAGCCTCCAGACAGCCTTTGTTTGTTTCTGTAAAAGGGTGTACATTAATATGCATCCGTCAGGGGGGGGGGCATCACCTGATGCATTCATGTATAGACCCATCCTTACTCTGACATCTGTGAGGTTGACCAACAAGTCATCATGGACCTTTTCTAAAAGGACACAGGTAATATTCTGACTGTGTACCTAGCACATGTGAGATTTGCACAGACTACACCATGTCTGTTAAATCGGCTTGATGTCCTCAAGAAGGTCATCAAGGGCATGCATGATGACAGGACTATCAGCCTGCATAACCTGACCTGTCTGAGCCACTTGACACAAATCCACACTGAGGTATTACTGGGAAACTGTCACAAATGGCCATAAACACCTACATGACCAAGTAGGTAAACCATTTATAACATACATGACAGATAAATATGTTGAAGTGTGTGAAGTGACCTATATCTAGAGTCCAGTGACCAAGTCCGTACCTCAGGGCTCTGTGCTGGGCCCTTTCCTGTTTATTATTTAAGCCTTAGATGTCAGGACTGACTTACACATCCTTTATCCAACCAACTTTATGGAGGACTGCAGATTGTGGACAATCATTTAATCCAAGTGTGGTATTAGTATAATACAGACAGTATCAACACACCCAAAGGATTGCTGCCACAGTCATGGAGACACATGAGTTGAACATAAATCATGGGGTGATTCATTACACTATAAAAGCAAATGCACAATGTAATTATAACATAGACAGCACAGCCCTATGAGCAGACCAAATGGTATGTGACATGTGTACTCTGGTAGATGATATGTGGAATGTCCACCATGTGCCAGCAGTGGTGACTACTTCCTTGTATATGTAACAGAACTCCTGAGACGGTGAGGGACATCCACATCAAATGGCATTATAGTTCCATGGTTCTCAGCCCTCGTGACATCAACAGCTGAGTACAATGCACCCTTTTTCATGTCCCTGCCAACACATCTTCTAGGGATGAGTTACTCAAGATTTCCACATTTGCCACAGTGAGCTCCCACACATTTTATCAGCCATACCTAAGTATACTTTTTATTGCATAAGCATTAGTGGTTGATGGTGCATAACCCCCACTGAGGTATTATACAAGATGCATGTTCCTGTGATGCACACAGTAAAGACATAGCTGACTGACAACAATTGATGGCATGGGTTACATTCATGACAATGTGGATTGTGCCATATATATGGCATGCACACCTGTCAACTAGCCAGGATTGCTCGTAATTTCAAATACAGGTGTAACAGTGTCCTTTGTAACACCTCCAGCAGATGTTACATTTTGAGGAAGGTGTGCTTGATTCCCCTCATAGATTGCTGACAAATCATGACAGTTGTACAAGTGTGTTCTTGCAGAACCATCTGTAATCACTGACAGTCACATATGTTATGTCAAAGACATGGGATTAATGGTGGTATTATTCTGATACTGTCCGTGATTGTATGTGCTTCTCCTTTGATATATGATCTTTTGTGACAGTCACATAATATACAATAACTGTGTGATGATATGACTATACCCACACAGGAGGCATACACAGCAGTATGTAAGGTATTATATACATGTGTGACTACTGCTCATGCCACAACTGACTTTTCTTTGTGGTATATGAAGATTGACATGCCCTCATCTGCTGTACATTACCATGTCTCACCTGTACTCCTCCTATGTGTGCATTCCTACAATTCATCTATGTGCAAATTTTAAATACATACACTTCCGCGGAATATTTATTTTTAATGCAGTCTATGTACCCTTCCTGAGTAGTTGCAAAAATGTTATTCAGTATGGCTGAAACAAGTTTGCACACTACTCAGTACTGTATACACCCTTCATGTAATGTGTTGGAATTGTATAGATTGCTTTACTAAAAACCCTGGTGGTCATTGTGGCATTCAGCAGAACTAGTTTGCTTGTAGATAAACAGATTTACATATCTGCAAGTGTCTGTGTTGCTTAACACGATTTCCTGGCTGGCAACACTGATGCTGGCCACAAAACTGCTCTTATTTACATTTAAGTGCAATACATGGCATCCATATGCATTTAGCACTGCTGCTCATAATGCAAACATGTGAACTCCATGTAGGCATCATGCTAAGCCTACACAGAGTTTATTGAATCCCCAGGAGAGAAACTGTAAGAGACATACAGAGTGGAGTATAAAGGAGAGGAGTGAGAGAGAAGAGAAGCGAAAAGATGTGAAGAGAAGAGGGAGAGAGGGAGAGAGGTAGAATGAATGAGAGGAAGATTCATTTGAATGTTGTATCAGTTCACATAAGACAAAAGTATAATAGTAATTATTTTATCACAGTTTCACTTGTCAAACTTCTGACATATCCTGTTGGCTTTCAAGAAACTTGAATATTATAATCCCATGTTGATATTTGACTTCAGATAATCAGCTTTTTTTTCTATCCTCCAGCCACCTTTTTCTGTCCCACCATCCCAGAGCCTCATACCCTGTCCATTGCTAGGTCTGCCTTCTCCTCCTTCCTCCCCTGTAGTTCTCTGAGTGAGCTGGGAGTCAGCATGGATCTTAAGGGCATCCTGGGGGGGAGCAGTGCTGGCAACTGCTTCTGCTTGTAGAGGGGGATTATTAAGACCTACCTTATTTCCCTATACATACGTTCATCAGTACATCAAAGGACTAATTCTCTTTGTGGACCATGCCTGCCCTCAGGGAGAATTTCCAGCAAACAGCCTCTCCCCTCAGTGGGGGAATCCCTCCCTGCCAGTGCCTCAGACAACCATGTCACTTATTGAACCCAGCTCTTGTGGGCTCATTTTACGGCTTCATCCTTATATGCCAAGGTGCTGGCTGACTTCAGATAATCTTGATTTATGTATGTGTACACACAGACACACACTCTGTAGTTAATTAAGAGAGAGAGATATGTTCCCTTGTCTTATGAACATTATGAAATTGCTTTGCTTATTGTAAAGTTTTCACAATTTTTTTTAGATACCATATTTGCTATTTTTTGTGCCTAGATGATGACTACATTGTTTCAAACATGTTACATTCATAATTAGTAAATCAGTTTTACTGATATCTCATACCTCATAAGAAAACAGAATACATTTGCTCATCTTATCTATTATCAGCAGTGTTCTTTATCTACATCAATATAACTTGATAAACAAAATGTATATTTTGTTAGTACAAAGCACCATACATTATGAGAATAAACCAAGTGATAGAAACATTGCATAATATTTATAATTTACATCCATTTCATTTTGCCCCTACCCATTACAAAATTTTCCCCTCATAGTGTAAGTTACCCATTTGCTTCTCTTCTTCTACCTCCCTCTAATTTTTACTGCCTGCCTCCCAAAAGCTTATCTCATTTCTCCTTTATTCTTTTCACCCAGCTAATGTTGCTCTCACTCCCTGCTACCAGTCTTATACTTTGCTATTTCTTTTCTTCATTGCTGGTACTGACACCTCCACTTTTTCTTTCTGTTTCAGTTTCCTTTTTAACTAACCCACCATTAGTAATACTTCCCACCTTTCCCACTCTCCTTTCCATTTTTTCCAAGTAAATATGTTTCCCATCCCTCTTTTACTCCTGTTTTGTAGAACTTGCTCCATATTTCTTTCATTATCTGCCATACTTTTTGTACTACTTTACATATATTTGTATATTTGTACACACACACACACACACATATGTGTGTGTAGATATATATATATATATATATATATATATATATATATGGTTTCACTTCATAATCTCGAATTACTGAAATCCTGAATTTCAGTAACCCGAGACTATAAAGTCGAACCATTCACAATACCGAAATCCACAATCCTGAATCACACAATCACGAACATACATACATACACCACATAACACACACACACACACCATTCCACCCAGAGCACACAAACCACACAACCCTACACTAAATATAAGCAGGGGGGCAAGCCCCCCCTGCACCCCCCCATGTGGGGGGCTGCACCACCCACACACCCCTACTTATATATACCAACTCCAAGGTCACACATATCATAAAAAACAAAAAAAACTCACACCATGCCATCCTTCACTTGCTCGTACACAAATACACATCACACATGCACAAACACCAACAAATCCAACACTCATACTTACACCTCCCTACCCTTACTCACACATACAAAAATACACACAAACACTCACTCACCTGCAATCTCAAGCACCATAACACTATATGCGATGTACCGGAAATGCATAAGCACGAATTTGAGATATTTGAATTTGCTCTTATGTACTTTCGACATTCTGGTTTTCGCCTTCTTGGTCTCGGGTTACTGAAATTCGGGATTTCAGTAATTCGAGATTATGAAGTGTAACTATATATATATATATATATATATATATATATATATATATATATATATATATATATATATATATATATATATATATATATATATATATATATATATATATATATATATATATATATATAAACGAAAAACCATTCTAAGACTGTAAAGCAAAGTAGAATAATGCCAATAAACAATTAAAACTTTGTAACTAATAAAATTACGAATGGAGAAAAAACACAGCTGAGGCTAAACTGTTGTCTATCGCTTTCATTCCTTTATTGTTGCTAGGAACTTCATCAGAACTGAAAAAAGTACATAGCCATGCTCTATAAATATGCTGTATACAGGAATACATAATTTGCATATGATGTGATTAGTGGCCAATGGCCAAAGATTTCTTTTCACAATACAAAAGAAGAATTCAATCCAATGATTATGTCCTCATGTTAATTCAAAGGCCAATGAAAATGTTTTCAATTCTTACCAATAGTCATTGTGATGTGTGTGTTATAACAACTTTTGAAACTAACTAAGAATGAGTTGAACAAATACTTAATACCATTGTTTTTTTTTATAATGTTATTGTGTTTACTTTTAACTGATAGTTATATTTCCAATTAAACTAGAAGCTGGAAAATCATAGGACTGACCCTGTAATAGTAGTGGAACCATTGTTTATGTTCTATCACTGTTTAAGAACTAGTGTAGTCAAAACAAACAGTCAGTACATGTTAATTTGCCCATCTTAAAGCACATTTTATTTTATTTATTTTATTTTACATTTGTTAACCGGGATGGTCCGACTGGATACATGTCCTTTTTCAGCGGAGGCCCGGGGAGAAAAGCTCCAACAGAGTTACATTGATAATTAGGTACAGTAAATGAGCTGAAAGAACTTAACAAAAACATAGGCTATTTACATACAAGTACAAGACTGCCATTACTATTTCTGAGATTACTACAAATGTAACATTAATAACATATTAGCAAGGACGGTAGGCAGTATAATGACATAGAGTTAGACAGGATACATATTTTTTTATCACAGTATACAAAGTACTTATCATCTTAGCTAGTTGTTTATGTTTTAGTTAATGGCACAGAGCTAGTCTGGGTTTGAGCAAGGACATAGCCAGTGTGACTTGAAGTGAAGTTTTAGACTATTTTTGAATTGACTTAGAGAAGTTGCAAGCGTGATGTTATTTGGGAGAGAGTTCCATATTTTACCACTGGTGTTGGCAAATAGCGCGTCACCACCTAGGTTGAGAGATTTAGTTGTTTGGACAAGGAGTCTGTTTGCTGAGCGAAGGCAGCTTAGATTGGAGTAGGGAGTCATTAAGTAATTAGTGCTGGGGTATTCTCAGGTTGTTTAAGGATTTTGAAGGCCTCTATGAGTTGGGACTGGTGAAGAAGGTGTGGGAATTCTATCCATCCAAGCTTTTTCAGGTTAGTACAGTGGTGTGTTCTGCAGGGTAGGCCTGTAATGAACCTGGCAATGTGATTATAGCAGGATGAGAGCTTGGCCAGATCAGATTTGTTAAGGTGAGTGAGGACAGGAGAGGCATATAGTAGGGTAGAGAGAAGGTGTGAACGGGCAGTGGCTGCCCTGGCATTCGGGGTAAGGAAGGCTTTAATTCTATATAGGGTCTCAAGTTTCTTGTTGACTGACTTAATGGCTTGGTTGATATGTATATCAAATCTGAGTTTATTGTCAGTGTTTACTCCTAATAGCTTTGTATAGGTGTCTGGGGAGATGATGGTCCCATTATTGGATTTTATAGTGAAGTTTTCAGTCGGAGATCTATTGGTTGGGTAGAAGAGAAGTAACTTGGTTTTGTTTGGATTTAAGATCAGGAGATGGTTGGCAAGCCAGTTTTGACTTTGGTGAAGCTATGTTGGGTGGTAGTTAGTAGATTTGCAAGAGAGGCATTGGAACATATTATAGTCGAGTCATCTGCATATTGAATGCAGGTGGCTTCAGGGATGACTGTTTGGATGTCGTTTATGAAGACTGAAAAGAGGAGAGGTCCTAATATGGAACCTTGAGGAACTCCTATAGTATTTGGTAGTAGGCAGGAGAGCTTGTTTTGCCACATTACTGCTTGTTGTCTCCCAGTGAGGTAAGCTTGAAACCAGTCAAGGGCTGGAGCATCTAGATACAGGGTTTTTAAAGTATATAGAAGTAACTGATGGTTTACCATATCGAAGGCTTTCGATAGGTCCAGGAAGAGAGCGGAGGATATTTTTTATTATTCGGTTAAGATTAATGTTTTCAGTAAAAGAGAGGAGGGCAGTGGTTGTACTATGATGGGGTCTGAATCCATGTTGAGAGTCTGTGAGTAGTTTATTTTGGGTTAGATAGAGCATTAGTTGGTTGTGCATGCACTTTTCCATAATTTTAGCAAGTGGTGATAGTATGGCTATAGGTCTATAGTTGGATAGTTCTGTGGATGAACCTCCTTTGTGGAGTGGAATAACATAGGATATTTTCCAAATTGAGGGGATTGAGGCCTCGGTTATGGTTCTGTTAATTAGGATTGAGATAGGGTAGGCTATGACATCTGCAGCAATTTGCAGGTATTCAGCCGGCAGAAGATCGGCTGAAAGGGTGGTTGGCTTCAGTTTTTCAAAGGGATCTGATAAAGGATGTGGACACTGACTGGAAGTTAAAAGAGAGTGGTGAGTCGGGTATAGTGTTTATAGAAGTGTGGGGAGGAGAAAGTTGGTTAGCTAATGACTGGATGGTTTCTGTGAAGAAAGTATTGAATGAATTGGCTATATCTTCTTGGCTCTTGTCAGATAATGTTCCTGGGGTCGGAGTAGTGGATTTGCCTGGTTGGAGAAGTTTATTTATGCCTGCCCAGTACTTTTGAGGGTTATTCTGATGTTTATGTTGCAGATTGTAGAAGTAATTTTTCTTATCTAGTATGATGCTTTTTAGTCTCATTTCTAAGTTGTTGGAATTTGATACGATCTAGGGTAGTTTGGTAGTGCCATTTATCCCATGCTTTGCCTCTAGTTGTTATTTTGGTTTTGGTGTCTGTTGTTAGCCAGGGTGCTAGTTGAGTTTTAATTCTTATTGAGCATTTAGGGCATGCGAGTCAAGTATAGTAAGGAATGAATTGTTAAATGATGACACTGCCTCATCAAGGGGAAGGAACTTTAGTTTTGTCCAGTTACATGATTTGAGTTCAAGTTGAAATTTACTTGGGTCAAAGTTTTTCTTGGATCTGATGGACCTATAAATAGGTAAGCTTGTACAATTAATTTTGTCTTTCATGATGTATGTGAGTAGGTGATCACTAAGATCATTAGGGAGAGTTCCAGACATATAGTTCTGGGGATGACTGTTGGTGAGTATCCAGTCTAGTATACTCTCTTTTTGGTTATTGTTACCTGTACCTGTGGTAGATGATATTATCTGAGAGAATCCATGTAGGTTAACAGGGATGGGGTTGGACTGTGCTGTGCATTGGTTCCAGTCAATATTAACATCGCCCAGGACAATGGTTTCTTGAGGGTAGTTGTTGGCTATCCAATGTAGAATGACCTCTAGTGTTTCTACATTGTTCCCAGGGGGAATATAGGTGACAATTAGGTTAATGCCCTTATGATTATTTAGTAGAATTTTTAGAGCTAGTATTTCAGCGTTAGAGACCTGGGGTGGTTGTATAGGGTTAGTTATGATGTTAAGTGTGCTATTATATGACAGGTATTCCACCTCCTCTTTTCTTTACTCTATCTGCCCTAAGTATATTGTAACCAGGAGGCAGGATCTCATTGTCTTTGGTTGATGGCCGGAGCCATGTTTCAGATAGACACATTATGTTGGGGAGGTATGTGGCTTGTACAGCATGCAGGCTATGTATCTTATTGTTTAGGCTTCTAATGTTTAAGTGGCATATTAGGAGGGAGTTGACCAGTCGGTGGGAGAGTGGTGGGCTGGTAGGATT
This sequence comes from Protopterus annectens, assembly GCF_019279795.1. Lineage (NCBI taxonomy): Eukaryota > Metazoa > Chordata > Ceratodontiformes > Protopteridae > Protopterus > Protopterus annectens. The sequence goes on along the minus strand of NC_056745.1, from coordinate 1,017,939,704 downwards.
TTGAGTTAAGGTTGGGCCTGGATTAGGATGGATGTCCCCATCTTTGGTTATGTTTTTTCTTAGATACGCTAGTAGTCTAATAACTTTGAATAGTAGTTTTAGTTCATATTTGGATTTTGGTGTTGATTGGAGTGGTTTTTTTAATGTTCAGAGAGTCATTAAGTCCTGGATGAGTGTCCGAGTTTAAAAGTAACTGCCACCTCAGTTCTTTTAATTCTAACAGAGTTTCACAGTCTCCAAAAAACTGTCCAACTTGTTCCAGTACTATGAATTTAAACCCGTTGAAGTTTGTGCATAGTGCACTGTGCTTACCTAGCGCATTACTGTCGTCTTTTCGTCTGATGGCAGATAAATGTTACTTTACTCTATTAGATAATTTTCTGATAGTTTTCCCCACGTAAAATGCTGGGCAGGAGTTACATGCAGCAGCGTACACTAGGAACATGGCATGACAGTCAAAGTGGTTGTGAAATTTGACTGTTAGATCACAGTGCACGAAAGTGAAGCTGCTGCCAGTCCACATGTGTTTGCAAACTATGCAATGATTACAAGTGAACATACCTTTGGGACCTCTGTTTGGTACAGGCTGAGGATAAAAGAAAGGTTTATCTTTTTCAAAGGACATTTTGAGCGTGGCGGTATACATATATATATATATATATATATATATATATATATATATATATATATATATATATATATATCTTTGCCTCTGTGTCTCTAACACTTCAGACTTTCCCATTGGTCTCACTTAATAACTTTGGGGTCCTATACCATCCATGCGGCAATGTCTGTCTCTGGCCCAGACACTTTTAAAATGTCACTGTTACTCATGCTTCTTCCTACTTCTCTTCACTCTTCCGTGCCTTATGTTCCTTTTTTTAACCAACCAGACTGCACAATGGCTCCACTACCTTTCACAGTTGACCTTAACTTCCTTATTCATACATCTGTTGCTTTCCCCTATTTCTCTGAAAGTTTTCTTACCCCATTATTATCCTCCCAAACCTTACAAATGGCCTTATCATTTTCCAGTCATCCTAGTCTTTGCATGAAATTTGTAGCCACCACGCCTCTTAAATTTCTGCATACCCCATCCCCCTACCACTTTCCATGGCCTCAAGTCTTGCCTCCCCTGTAATATTTTCCTTCCTCTCCATAGGAATTTATCCCATACTCTTTCTAGATTCCCCTGTCCACACCAATATTGACTTTATTTGTATATGCGTTAGCTTATATATTACCAAGGGTTGTGCCATTTTTTTAGCAGTTGTTTTGTCCCCCTCCCCAAAATACTCACCCTACTTGCATCTTTTAACTTCTCTTATTTGTTTCTTTTTTAATCTGTCCTGCTGTTGGGTATGCTTTCATCCTTATAAATTCCTCTCCCCATGTGACTGCATCATCCCTACCAACTGTTCTTCTCCTATTCTTTTTACTGACATTTTCTTGCAGTGATACTCCAGACATGATTTTTTTTCTAAACTCTTCAAAAATTTGCACCAGCTAAAGCTTCTAGTTCAGGGGAGTCCATCCTTTTTGCACAGGGGCCAATCAGTTAAGGGGCCACTTACCATACTTGGAAGGTTTAGGTGACCACATTACCATGTCCAGCATGTATCTCCCCATTCAAAACAGTTTCTGTAGGATATATGAAGGGCTAGATAAAATGCTTTGGTGGGCCAGATTGTGGCCTTAAGGCCACCTTTTGGACACCCTGATCAAGTTGAAATCCACTAATTACAACGTGGAGTCATTCACAAACAGCTTTTTACCTCTCTTCTTGCCTGCTGTTGTCTATGCCAATTTCTCCATGAGCAGTAAAGAAATTCCTGAGGATAGTGGGGCCCCCTGTTTCCTCCACCCTGACCTCACCTCATCTGACAAATCTCTGTCTCTTCAATGTGATTAAAAAATTCCTCATTATTTCATTGTCTGAGTTCAGAATGAGTTCATTGTTAGGGCTGGAAGGTTTAATATGAAAAGTACATGGTTTCTGTACCTTATTTAATCCTCATATATTTTATGGAATTGCCTGAAATTATTTGAGAGTGTGAGATGGAATTTTTCTTGTCAGCCTGGCTTGTAAACTGTTTTCGCTGTGTTCATCTGCAAGCTTTTTTTCTGTCGTTTAAAGCAGAAAATCAAAACAATAGTGGATGTTTGCTTATGTTATTTCAGTTCTGTACTTATTTACTTCTGAGAAACGTGTTGTTAATAGCCTTTTCACTACTTAGTAAACTGTTTAGTAATTTGGTTTTATAGTTTTTTTTTTTTTCTTTTCTTTTCTTTTCAGACCAACTATTCCCTTTCGTAGTGCTTTGTTTAAAGTGGGCACTTATAATGTCGGAGCAGTTGGCATTCCTATTTTAGAGTATAAATTAGTGTCTCTTGTATAATTTTTGTTACCTAATATTGAATGGTGAGTGCTAATCTGCTATTGTCTGAGCAGCTTACAGAGTGCTACCCCTGCTGATGCCATTTAGCAAGAGGTGACACTTCATCGATGGATGACAGCATGAAACTGCCCTGTGGTTTTACATAACACACCAGATTACCCAGTTATTGATTCATGAGGGCTTTGATTGAAGTGTTCCTGTTGAATTATTCACTAACTTGGATTAGAAGTATTTAAGCTATCTAGTGTCTGTTTTTGAAATACACCACAGGACTTTCAGTTTTGCTCATCACTAACAGTACCTTGCATATTCTGTGTTTTTTCTGTGTGTGTGTGTGTGTGTGTGTGTGTGTGTGTGTGTGTGTGTGTGTGTGTGTGTGTGTGTGTGTGTGTGTGTATGTGTCTTATAATGTTAAGAATCCAAACAAAAAGGAAATAAATGACTTATATGCAGATGACTTAGAGAGGTGCTGTTTAAGAAGGTGCTTGAAGTCAGGAACTTGGGTGTGGATATGATGCGTAGAGGAATGGAGTTTCATATTTGGGCAACTGAACAAGAATAGAGGCTGTGGACAGCAGATGAATGGGACTTTGTAGATGTTTAGAAGCTGTTTATCACTAAATCTGAATGATCTGTTGGATTGATAGGTATGTGGTATAGAGTTTATGGTATAGGATTTGTACATTGTTTTATGGGTGATGGTGAGATTGAGAGAATTAGGGTGTCGGGTAATTATGAGACAGTTCAGAGCTTTAATGGTAGAACAGTAATGAGTTCAAACAATTTCTACAGTTTAAAAGTAAAAAAGAAATCTTTATTTTTTTTTTGTTTTGTTTTAGCTGAAACCCGAATTCTTTAGTGCTCTGTGGAGGGTACAAACTGCATTTTGATGCAGTTTAAAAAAGAAACTATTTTCTTTTTTAACTAAAAACTTGAGCATTGTAGTACTCTGTGCAGGTTATAAACTTTTTTTATTTTTTTTTAAATGTGAGGAAGGAGGGACAAAGGCAAGGTGCAGAAACAGGACGTGATCAGCTGGGGCAGGAGGGAAAGTGTGTGTGTGCTGTGTATCTGGGTCACTTGGTTGCTCATTGTTTGAAGAGCTGGGGTGTACCTGAACTGATGGTAGCAGCTGTACTTAATCAGTAAGTAATAGGAATGGCAGCAATTGTACTTGGTCTGTAAGGAGTATGCATAGCAACAGTGGTACTTAGTCTGTAGGGAGTATGAGAGTAGCAGCAGTACTAAATCTGTAAGGATTATGAATAGCAGCAGTACGTAATCTGTAAAAAGTATGGTCAGCAGCAATACTTAGTCTTTAAGACACCTGAGCAGCAGTTGTACTTAGCCTGTAAGAAGTATGAGCAGCATCAGTAGTCTGTAAGGAGTATGAGCAGCATCAGTAGTCTGTAAGGAGTATGAGCAGCATCAGTAGTCTGTAAGGAGTATGAGCATCAGCAGTAGTCTGTAAGGAGTATGAGCAGCAGCAGTAGTAGTCTGTAAGGAGTATGAGTAGCATCAGTAGCCTGTAAGGAGTGTGAACAGCAGTAGTCTGTAAGGAGTATGAGCAGCATCAGTAGTCTGTAAGGAGTATGAGCAGCAGCAGTAGTCTGTAAGGAGTATAAGAAGCAGCAGTAGTCTGTAAGGAGTATGAGCAGCATCAGTAGTCTGTAAGGAGTATGAGTAGCAGCAGTTGTCTGTAAGGAGTATGAGCAGCAGCAGTAGTCTGTAAGGAGTATGAGCAGCAGCAGTAGTCTGTAAGGAGTATGAGCAGCAGCAGTAGTCTGTAAGGAGTATGAGTAGCAGTAGTAGTCTGTAAGGAGTATGAGCAACAGCAGTAGTCTGTAAGGAGTATGAGCAGCATCAGTAGTCTGTAAGGAGTATGAGTAGCAGCAGTAGTCTGTAAGGAATATGAGCAACAGCAATAGTCTGTAAGGAGTATGAGCAGCATCAGTAGTCTGTAAGGAGTATGAGCAGCATCAGTAGTCTGTAAGGAGTGTGAGCAGCAGCAGTAGACTGTAAGAATTATGAGCAGGAGCAGTAGTCTGTAAGGAATATGAGCAACAGCAGTAGTCTGTAAGGAGTGTGAGCAGCAGCAGTAGTCTGTAAGGAGTATGAGCAGCATCAGTAGTCTGTAAGGAGTGTGAGCAGCAGCAGTAGACTGTAAGAATTATGAGCAGGAGCAGTAGTCTGTAAGGAGTATGAGCAGCAGCAGTAGTCTGTAAGGAGTATAGGTTCATAGGTTCATACTAGGCGATCTGCCCTAGGGCATTTACAAGCCTAGCCAGAGTGTGTTTGGCTTTCGCCACCCATTTTAAAATGAATTTTGCTATGCCCTTTTTCAAGGTTAGTATACTGTGCATCTGTCTAACAGTGACACAAAAGTGATACCCGGAGTAAATCTACGATCTCCCATCCACTCATCAAGATTCCTCTTGAAGAGAGTCAATGAGGGACTCTACCTAACCTGGACTGGGATTTCATTCCAGAGTGAAGGGAACCTCTGGGTTATGAATCTGTCCCTCCAGCATGTCCTATTTATTTCAGTGCTGAGGTTCAAGTCTCTTGAGCGCGTAGCTCGATGGGATTTGGATTTTCCGAGGTGCAGCATGTCCATTAATTCCGGGTTGGACATGGCTTTATATGTCAGGCACAGATTGCCTCTGAGCAGGTGGTATGCCACTGAGTAGAGCTGGAGTTTCTTTAACCGGGCAGCATATGGCATCTGTTTGAGCCCTTTGATCCTCTTAGTGAGGTACTTTTGGGGTCTGTCCAGTTGCTGCAGGTGTCTGGTAAGGTACATCCCAAAAGGGGCATTGTACTCAATTATGGGCCTGATGAGGGATGAGTAAAGAGGCACGATGACCTCCCCTGATCTAGATGTGAATCCCTTCATGATTAGGTGGGCTATATAAAATGATTTTCTAATCACTTTGGCCATGTGGTTGTCGAATGAGAGATTGCTATCAACGTGGGTCCCCAGGTCCCTAATTACTTCTTCCGTACTTAATGGATTACCATCTATGTGGTAATTTGTGGGCACTTTGTTTTTGCCGAAGGGGATGACTATACGCTTTTTGGCGTTTAGCTTGAGGCCATGGCTGTGGCACCAGTTGTCTGTTTCTATGAGGCCCTTTTGTAGGATGCTTGTGTCGGCTGGAGAGTCGATTATGGCGCCCAGTTTGCAGTCATCTGCGAACTTGGTCAGCCACAGTCCTTCCGTGTTGGCCTGTACCTCCGAGAAATATATACCGAACAAGAGAGGTCCCAGGACTGAGCCTTGTGGGATGCCACTTGTAACTGGTTTGGAGTCTGACATGGCTCTAGCAATTCTAACCATGTGGGTTCTGTCCTTGAGCCAGTTTGCAACCCATCTAGTGACATAGGGGTTTATGTTTAAGCTGGTGAGCTTATCTATAATGCCCGAGTGGGGTATTGTATCGAAGGCTTTTGCGAGGTCCAGGTAGGCTGTGTGGACCACCTTCCCCTCATCAGCTTGGTGACTGTTTCAAAGAAATCGACCAGGTTTAAGAGGCAGGATCTGCTATTAACAAAGCCGAACTGGGTACGATCCAGTGTCTGCAGGTCCCCAATATCTTTATTTATGAGGTCCATGATGATCCTTTCCATAGCTTTGCAGACCAAGCTGGTCAGGCTTATGGGGCGATAGTTTCCAGGATCCGTTGAGGCACCACCTTTGTGGAGAGGGACCACTGTTACTGTACACCACTCTTTGGGTACATATCCTGTAGTAAGGCTGAGATTGAACAGTAGTTTTATGTTTGGGTTTAGTTCTTCTTGGAGTTCATGTAGGACGCAGCCCAGGACATCTTCTGGTCCCACTGATGCTGTGTTTTTTGCTTTGGAGAGGGCAGCTCTTATCTGAGCATCTGAGATGTTAGGGGAGCAGCACTCTGCTGGGATAGATATTTGCCCTTTTGGTGGGGAAGTGGGGAGAAGTTTGCGCTGAACCTGTCAGCTAGGATGTTGGCAGTGTCTGTGGGTTCGGTGTATTTTTTGTCATTTTGGACTAATTCTGAGCATATCTGGGAATTCCCACCCAGGTTTCTAACATAACTAAAGAAAGCCTTGTGATTATCCTTAGTGTCCTGTGCAATTTTTCTCTCGAAGCTGGCCTTAGATGATTTTATGAGTGCCCGTAGTTTTTTGCTAATACTGATCAGAGATGCCTTCCCTTTTTGGGATTTTGCTCTATCATGTAGTAGCTTCCTCCTTCTATTGTATAGTTTGTTTATGACTGGGGTCCACCAGACAGGACGCCTGCCTTTGGAGGATTGGGTCTTGGTTTTGTTTGGGATTGCATGATCCATGCATTCCTGAAGGTGTTCATAGAATGCGTTTATAAAGGATTCTGCGGTCTGGGCCGTATTTTCCACAGGCCTGGGGGCTTTGAAGGATTCCACCTCGGTTTTGAGGAGTGTGAAATTTGCTTTAGAGAAGTTTTTCACTGTGGTTTTCTGGGCAGGGGCTGGGGTCGGGATGTGAATATCTAGTGAGATTAATTTATGGTCTGATCTTACCAGTGAGGGATACACTTCTGGTCTGGAGCATAGAGTCCCCATGTTGGTGATGATCAGGTCCAGTATGTGTCCCGTCTTGTGGGAGTGGTAACAAGCTGTTCCATAGCATTTGAGTTTATAAATTCTAGGAACCTTTGGGCTAGGGAGTTGGAGCTAGAGTAATGCTCCCAGTCTATGTTTGGGTAGTTGAAGTCGCCCAATATAATGGTGTTTGGAGAGACCTTCATAATTTCCAGTGTTCTCAGGAAGACCGGGTGGGGTTTCTGGGTTTGAGAGGGTGGTCTGTAGCAGGCTATAAACTGGAAGGCAGTTTTTACCCACTGTTAGTTGCACATGGATAGTCTCTGATGCTTCGTGCTGTGCCACCAACCTGGAGGTGTGGGCATCAGTAGTCTGTAAGAAGTATGAGCAGGAGCAGTAGTCTGTAAGGAGTATGAGCAGCAGCAGTAGTCTGTAAGGAGTATGAGCAGCATCAGTAGTCTGTAAGGAGTATGAGCAGCATCAGTAGTCTGTAAGGAGTATGAGCAGCATCAGTAGTCTGTAAGGAGTATGAGCAGCAGCAGTAGTCTGTAAGGAGTATGAGCAGCATCAGTAGCCTGTAAGGAGTATGAGCAGCAGCAGTAGTCTGCAAGAAGTATGAGCAGGAGCAGTAGTCTGTAAGGAGTATGAGCAGCAGCAGTAGTCTGTAAGAAGTATGAGCAGGAGCAGTAGTCTGTAAGGAGTATGAGCAGCAGCAGTAGTCTGTAAGGATTGTGAGCAGCAGCAATTCTTTACTCTTTAAGACATATCAGCAGCAGTAATACTTAGTCTATAAGGAGTATGAGCAGCAGAAGCAGTACTTAATCACTCTCTAGGAAGTACAATCAGCAGCAATACTTAGCCTTTAAGACGTATGAGCAGCAGTAGTCAAGCAGTAACTTGAGGCACACTTTCTTGGCTCTTGTGAAGAAAGACACAGTGGAATTCTCTGAGTATGCATCTGTGACTGGCATTCCACTACCCAGAAGGAGGTGGTCATCAGTCCTATCTGCTTTGTAAGATGTGGTCTGTACGTCTCACTTTATGGCGTTCATATATTTTCCAAACACTTTCTCTACCCCATTGTGCCTTTTGAAAAAATGTTATTACATCTGCTAATCTAGCCAAACCAAACCTATATAATTTAGAAGTAACTCTGCTCAAATGCTAGAAGACTCAATACCAAATTGTCTCCCATAAAAGCTTTCCTGTCTATTGAAAGTTTTGACATCTGTTTCATCACCAAAATTCAGAGTACAGGATTCTGTGCCAACCACTCACTCAGATCCACCTTTGTGCTATAGTTGATTGTGTGTTCATATTCTTCTGCAACTCCATGACAACTCCTTCACATCTAAACTTATAAGGAAAAATAATGACCGGTTCCAGTAACTATCAGATTCTGTACAGTATAATGGCTGACTACAATGCCTCATTTGCAGAAAGCTTCTGTGCTCATCTCAACACAACAGTTCCAGTCTGCCATAAATACAATTTCAAATTTAAGAGCAAACTCCTGTGGTATGCCCGCTGTATAGAAAAAAAAAACTTTTCAACAAAATGCACAAAAAATACTCCTCACTCTTAGGAACAAACTGAAAACTTTATGTTCCAAAATTGAGCACAAAAAATTTACAAGACAGAAATTACTTCATATCCACCAAGGTTGTATCAGTGCTTAGAATCCTTTCCACTAACAAGGGCAACCAGAAGTCCTTCAGCTACACTAGGAGCCTTGGCTGCAGTACCTAGGATTGCACTGAGGTGATTCATAACAGTATCACCTATCCAAACCCTGCAGACAGAGTAAAGATATCATCAGACAAATTTAGTTCTAAGTTTCATCCCAGCAGTTTCATCCCAGCTGTCACCCCTGTGATATACTGTATACCTGCTACAAGAGATAACCTCCAAGCAAATTTTAAAGGCTCTCTCTTGAAGGTGAAAAAAAAACTAGCTTCATGAGTCCTGACAGTGGGCTAGCTTATTTCCTTGTTAGTATGAAACACTGTTTCATAGACCCACTCTTCAGTCTGTTCAACCTCAGTGTCTTGAATGGCTTTGTGCCACATTCATGGAGAACACTTGCAGTCATCCCCATTCAGAAATGTGGCTTGCCACTGACCCTGTCAATTTTAGATCAATAATCCTTACCAGCCTTTTCTACAAGACAATGGCATGCATCTTTATAGGTCTCATAAATAATAATATTGTCATCTTAAAGTCCCTTGACCTAAACTAGCTTGGCTTTGTGAAGAATAAATCCTGCCTACTCAGCCTTGTGAACTTCTCTCAAAAAGTCTTTAAGGTCTAAGATAAGAGCAGTATGGTATACACAGCATTTTTTGTTCTTGCCTTGGCCCTTTGCAGACTAATGAAACTAAATGTAAATCTTTATATAAGCTGCTTGATATATAGAACCCATCAAATAAGGACTAGGGATGCCTTCTCCACCAATAAACTCATTGCCGCAGGCCTCTGCACTGGGACCTTTCCTGTTTTAGGACTTTACTTCAGCAATAGCCAAGTCAATGTCAGTAGTCTCTGGCTTTCAGAGCTTTTAGATGACTGCAAACTTGAAGTTGTCATTAGCACTACTGTGGACTCTCAAATCATATAAGAAGGTCTGTCACATACAGACTCATGATGCTCAGATCATAGTCTAAGGCTAAATACAAAAAAGTGTAATATTGTGTTAGTAAGGACCTGGGAACTTTTGTAAACAACAAACTCTCCTCCGACCACCAAGTATCTACTGTTATTAGAAAAGTCCTTCTATCTAGCACTTCTGATTACCAAAAGTATATCTTCTAGATCCAATGATGTACCTCTCTTTTTATACCCATAACTGAATATAATGCTGCTAAACACGTGATTCAACTAGAAAGTCTACAGAGTTTGAGTTCAGTGTCTTGCAGAATGTCTTAAAACTGTATCGGTATTTTCATGCTCTTACAGACCCCTGCCTGGTAACCTCTACCTAGCTTAGAAGGCCTCAAGTGATTGTGTCCATTGTCCTGTGTAACCTCTTTTATGTGAACGGAGCATGTGAAGCACCATTCTAGACATGCAAACTTCCACCAGAACATAAACAGAACCTGCTGGAGAGATAAATATCTGTCTCAAAGAATTCTCCTTCTCTGGAATAAACTCTCCCTCCATATTAAGCACAATAGCTTTCTAACCCTCATTAAACACTGCCTGGATGAATGAATGGGAGATTGCAAATACTCCCCTTGGCTGACCCCTCAAACCATTATGGAAAGGGTTGCCATGCAGTGGGTATTGCTTTTGTTAAGCAAAAGATGATCTACCCAGATCAGCTGTCTAGTAATAAATTATAGACCTGCAAAATGTTTGGCCCACTGTACTGTACTACTTTATTACAAACACAGTAACCTTTCAAGACCAAAATTAGGCTACAGTCTTCTAAGGGCAGCATCAGCAGTAAATATATAACTATAATGTGTGTGTGTGTGTGTGTGTGTGTGTGTGTGTGTGTGTGTGTGTGTGTGTGTGTGTGTGTGTGTGTGTGTGTGTGTGTGTGTGTGTGTGTGTGTGTGTCAGTGTCAGTAAGGCTTTTGCAGAAGGTATTTAGAAGCTGCCACATGGTCCACAGTCTACACCTTCACTGAAAGCTGAATTGATAGTCCAGGAGCAGGACAATTTTTGGCATGGTTGTGACTTCAGGGAAATCCTCTAACTCTGGACCTTCCTTGGATGCATATTTTGTGCTTGTGATTTTACTTTAATTTTATGATTTCATGTGACATTGTTCTCTCCAAAGAATATATTGTAGTTTATGGTAAGATAACTTACCATTATAGATGGTCTTTACAGAGTGGTCACATTTGAGACTTTTCTATAACAATTTCACTTATTTATGCTTTTGTGTGTGTGTTTTAAATGTTGTTTGTAAGTATAGATGTATAGTGTGCCAGATGATACATTTCCTGTGAAGCTTTTCTTGTTTCATAAAACAGAAGTGTCTGACTAAAGTATCTTTATTTGATTACCTCATCTACCTTTCAGGGTTCCATAAAATGCAGCCATGAGACTAGTATAAACCTAAATAGGGGACTGGACAGCAGTTTTAAAAATCTGACCTGAATGGAGACAAGATAGGGAATATGAAACCCTGATATTATGATTTACTGTTACAGTGACCACCTCTAAGAGGCAAGTATCCTACTCACAACTGAACTGTGCTTGCCTATATAAAACCAAGAGACAATGCTGTTGGATGTTCCCTTTTATAGGTTCATAGGTTGGTACTAGGCTATCTGCCCGAAGGCATTTATAAGCCTAGCCAGAATGTGTTGGCTTTCGCCGCCCCTTTAGATTAGTTCCCTGTGCCTCTGCCCAACAGAGCCATTGAAGTGATCCCCGAGGTAAACTTTCTGTTTCCCATCCACTCGTCAAGGTTTCTTTTGAAGAGTGTTAGCGAGGAGCTCCACCTAATATAGATTGGGATCTTGTTCCAAAGCATGGGAAGTCTCTGGGACAGGAATCTATCCCTCTAGCACGTCCTATTTATTGTTGTGGTGAGGTTTAGATCCCTAGAGCGTGTGGCTTGAGGGGATAAGGTTTTCTTTAGGTGGAGCATGTCCATCAATTCTGGGTTGGACATGGCCTTGTATGTCAGGCAGAGATCACCTCTGAGTAGGTAGTATGCAACCGAGTACAACTGGAGTTTCTTCAGTCGAGCTGTATAGGGAATCTGTTTGAGGCCAGTGATCCTCTTGGTGAGGTATTTCTGTGGTCTTTCCAGCTATTGCAGGTGTCTTGTAAGGTACATCTGAAATGGGGCATTGTATTCTATGATGGGTCTGATGAGTGATGAGTAGAGAGGCACAATAACCTCTTTTGATCTGGATGCGAACCCTTTTGTGACTAGGTGGGCCACGTAGAAGGATTTTCTAACCACTTTGGCAATGTGATTATCAAAGGTGAGATTACTGTCTACTTGGGTCCCCAGATCCCTTATTATGTCTTTCGTATTTAGGGGACTACCACCTATGTGGTAGTTTGTGGGTACTTTCTTTTTTCCAAAGGGGATGACTATGCACCATTTGGCATTTAGCTTGAGGCCATGATTTTGACACCAGGTATTCATCTCAGTGAGACCCTTTTGGAGGATGTCTGTGTCAGCCGGAGAGTCAGTTATAGCCCCTAGTTTGCAGTCGTCTGTGAACTTGGTCAGCCGTAGTCCTCCTGTGCGTGCCTGTACCTCTGAGAAGTATATGCCGAACAGGAGGGGTCCTGGGACTGAGCCCTGGGGAACGCCACTTGTAACCGGTTTAGTCGCACCTAGCTCCTGCAACTCTCACCAAGTGGGTTTTGTCCGTGAGCCAGTTGGCAACCCATCTTGTGACGTAGAGGTTTATGTTCAGGCTGGTGAGCTTGTCTATAATACCAGAATTGGGAATGGTGTCGAAGGCCTTAGCGAGGTCTAGGTAGGCTGTGTGTATCACCTTTCCTTCATCTATAGCCTTGGTAACTGTCTCAAAGAAGTCCACCAAGTTTAGGAGGCATGATCTGCCCTTAACAAAGCCAAACTGGGTAGAGTCCAGTGTTTGGAGGTTCCCAATGTATCTGTTAACGAGTTCCATGATGATGCGCTCCATAGCCTTGAAGACCAAGCTAGTCAGGCTTATAGGGCGATAGTTCCTGGGGTCTGTTGTAGCTCCACCTTTACGGCGCAGAATAACCGTTGCTGTGTGCCACTCTATGGGTATGTAGCCTGTGGAGAGGCTGAGTTTGAACAGTGTGTTTAGGTGAGGGGTTAGTTCGTCTTTGAGCTCATGTAGCACGCAGCCTGGGACACCGTCCAGTCCCATTGATGCTGTGTTTTTGGCTTTGGAGAGAGCTGTTTTAACCTGAGTGTCTGTGATTTCAGGGACTCTACATTCTTCTGGTATGGTTATGGGCTCTTTTGGGGGTGAGAGGGGGGTGAAGTTTGCACTGAACCTGTCTGCCAGGATGTTGGCAATATCAGTCGGTTCAGTGTATTTTGTGCCATTCTGCACTAACTCTGAGCAGATCTGAGCATTGCCACTTAGATTCTTGACATAGCTAAAGAATGCCTTGTGGTTATCTTTGGAGTCCTTGGCAATTTTTCTTTCAAATCTCACCTTGGATAATTTTAAGAGGGATCATAGTTTCTTGCTGATACTGATCAGGGATGTCTTCCCTTCTTGGGATTTTACTCTTTTCTGTACTAGTTTCCTCCTTCTATTGTATAGCTTGTTTATGGCAGGAGTCCACCAGACTGGTTTCCTTTTCTTGAAGGAGTGAGTCTTGGTTTTGCTTGGGATGGCATGTTCCATGCATTCTTGTAGCTGCCCGTAGAATGCATTAGTAAAGGATTTTGCAGCTTGGACAGTGTTATCCTTCAGCATGGGGGCTTTGAAACTTTCCACCTCGGTCTTAAGTAATGTGAAGTTCACTTTTGAAACATTTTTCACGGTGGTTTTCTTGTCCGGGGGTGGGGGCGGAATATGGATATCCAAAGTGATTTGTTTATGGTCAGATCTAACCAGCGAGGGGTTGACCTCTGGTGTGGAACACCAGTTGCCCATGTTGGTGATGACCAGGACCAATATGTTGTCACCTCTGGTGGGAGTGTTGACCAGTTGAACCAGGGCTTTTGAGTTTATAAATTCTAGGAAAGGTTGGGCAAGGGAGTTGGTACTTGAGTAGTTCTCCCAGTTAATGTTTGGGTAATTGAAATCACCCAATATTAGGGTGTTTGACAGGACTTTTATGTTTCCCAGTGTTTCCAGAAATGCAGCATGGGGGTCCTGGGACATGGTGGGTGATCTGTAGCAAGCTACAATTTGAATTGCAGTTTTGCCCATTGTTAGTTGCACGTGGATGATCTCTGAAGCATTGTGCTGTGCCACTAACTTGGAGGTGTGGGTATCCTTGATGAATATGGATACGCCCCCGCCTTTCTTATTTCATTTTGGGTTCTGTGGCCGGAATGTATGGTATGAGTTGTAGCCTGGTAGTGCTGGGGTGCTCTTTGGAGCCTTAAACCAGGCTTCTGTTACTGCACATGTATCAATTTTCTCCATACTGAGGAGTGCCTCGAGTGCATGCATTTTGAAGTTTAGACTTTGATCTAGCATTGCTAAGGACCATTGTCAGTGGCATGCCAGCTTATGCTGTGTAAAGAAACAATTCTCATGTTATCCAAGATGAAGGCTACCCTGGCATCTTATGCCCTTATTAGTTCCAGTGCCCATTTGTACTTTACCATGTCCTGTAAAAAAGTTCAGTACATTGCCCTGACACATGGAGATAAGAAGCAACTTTTTAAGTTTAATGACAATCACAGATTAACTTTCTTCATCCCAGTTCTAATGTTACATCCTTGTATGGTGACGGCTCTCCCTTACTTTTTCAGTTTTGTAACTAGCTAACAAATCCACCATAAAAACCTCTAAAACAGACTGTAATTATCATCACATGAGCAACAGTCTGTTATATCTGTTTCTGCACAGCAGGTTTATTTTTCTCTGATAAATTATTCAACATTTCTAACTTATTCGCTTAGCCCAGGTCACCAATTACTCAGAGACTGTAGAGATTATTTTTTATGTCAAACATATTGTCACAAGCGCATAGAACTTACTTATATTATACATTTTATGTTACTAATTTTTACATCTGTTCATAGTCAGCTCCATTCTGAAACTAATCACTGTAATATATGATTTTGCATACTATATATTTATATATATATATATATATATATATATACACACACATACACATATATATATGCATATGATTATGTGACATCTGATTGAAGGTACTTTTGCCTGAAAGAAAAGCAGTAGGTACAGATAACTGAAAGTGCATTTGACTGAAAAGCTGTTTAATCAAAAACATTGTACTAAACAAGAAATAAAATAAACAGCATCCAGTTGTGTTTGTGCAGTAGATACAATAATTCTGGAAGCAGTTAAATACCATTTAACGTTTTAAGCAGGTGTACACCCATGGAGAAAAACAAAAAAAAAATATCATACATAGTGAATCAATGGTGGTACACAAACACAAACCTCTATAAATGTGTGAGTACAACATGTTGGTGGGCATTACCAGTCCATACTAAATCTTTAAAAAAGTACTACCCTAATAGTTCCCATTTTCAAAAATGACACCATAAAAAAAAAAAACAAAGAAGCTTCTGTAGACATATACAGTTTTCAATGAAATGGCCTCCTGTGTTAATCCCACGTGGAGTTTGGGGGCTGCACAGTGGTAGGTGTGTCTAGAAGAGGGGAATAGAGTGGGGACATTGCTGAGCTGACATGGAGGTGGATGGTATGCCATACGTCTCCATTGCACACTAGCCACTCAGGCATGCCACTAGTTTAGTGTGGGAGGAGAGAGCAACATGTGTATGAAAGCATGACCCTCCCAGACATCCTGAAGTTCTTGCTGAACCTGATAAAATTTACAGGCATTGAACTGGGATTAGATTGTCATTCTGGCAGTCCGAGCAAGGAAGTGGGGCATTAGGACTGGCTGTCTGAATAAAGGAAGGGGGAAAAAAGAGCGCCAAAAAAACTTAAATAAATATATTATACCTTATGGTTTGGTCATGAGACTGTTTTCTCTCTTCCTTCATTGTTACCTATAAAACTTTCAAAGAAACCACATCTTGCAGCCTGCACAATTTTGCTATTTGTAAATGTCAGTTGATTGAATCTTGAGTATAAAACCTCTGTGTCTGGTAATATGTTGAATCCTTGTTTAGATCAATGTGTGTGTATGTACCTGTAAGAAGTTATCTAAGGGCTTACACGAGTGCATAAATGCTGAACACGTGCAAGTCTCACTGCCATTTTTTCGTAAGCTGTTGAGGTATAATCATACATGTATACACGGTCTGTCAGCCAGTCCGTTTGTATTTTATGATGCTTTTATCCATCCTGATGTGTTTTTATGTATTAAAACATCTAAACAAAATACCCCACCTGCTTGTCATCTATGTTGGAGACAGACGAGCAACATGTTGTCAGAAGCAACATGTCTAAAAAGGGACATGGTACCAGAAGAGGTTTGGCTAAAACAACATAAGGCATTTGTTTGGAATTGTTGGAATCCAGAAGAGTGAATCATCCCCATGATGTGCATACTTCACAAAACAGGTCAGAAATGAATTTCAGGTATTAAAACTTGCTCAGCACTATTTCTTATTCATAAAATATTAAATGAGCCATACAGAACATTCTAAACGATATTCGCCTAAACCGATATGTATGATATTGATAAAAATATTCAAATTACTACAGAAAATTTTGAAGTAAAGTCCGAATTGCATAAAATGAATAAAATAAGGGGAAATTACTGCATTTTTGCAAGGCATGTATTTTTTGTATTAAGCAAAGATATCCAAGCTATCAGAAGTGTATAAAGTGTTCACATGTTTGTGCAGTGTTACAGTAGTTATTTCGCAGAATACAGCCATTACAGAGCATATTTCACAAAGTACAGTATTTTGGTGAGTTTACTGTGCATTTGAATGTTATTACAAGCTCACTGCACAGTTTGTTCGTACGTAATTACAAGGGCCATATTTTCAGTGTGTTTGTACATACTTTGTGGGCATGGCAGAAGGATTTCGAAAACCCAGTGCACTTGTGTTTGATAATAATATTGCAGAAAACTGGAGTGTATTTGAGCAAGAGTATGACATTTTCATACAGGCTGCATTTTCTGATGAAGATGACTGCACAAAGGCATTTATTCTGCTTAATTTAGCTGAGTCAGAAGCCATAGAAAGGTAACATTAATTTGTGTATGCACCTGCTATCTATACCGGAGAGGGGGAAAAACCATCATATTGTTGTACCAGCTGAGTCAAAGGAGGACCCAACGTGCTTGAAACATAAATTTAGAGAAATGTGTATCCCCCAGACAAATGTTACAATGAAAAGGCATTTATTTTATACAAGGGATCAAAAGCCTGGTGAAACTTTCTCAGCATATATAAATGACCTGAGAAATAAGGCTAAAATGTGTAGATTTGGTGATTTACGGGATGAGTTGATAAAGAACAGACTAGTGTGTGATACTAAAGATGATGCTCTGAGAAAGATTTTGCTTCATGACAGTGATTTAACTTTGAGTAAGGCCATTGAGATTTGCCAGATATACGAGTTCACAGAAAAGCACACAAATATGCTTACAAACGAGAATAGCTCTAGAAGTCATAGTGATGAAGCTCATATGGACAGTATGCAGCACGTACTTAAAGGAAAACTCCAGCCTAGAACTCAAAAAAACATATTTTTTTCATTGTATCTTTGTTTTTGAGCTATTTTAATGCCTCATAATCACTCCAAGTGCTTATTTTGCAGTTTTAATGTGTTTGTCTCAAAATGGCGGATGATGGGGTCTGCTTTGGTAACGTGATCTTACTTTCTTGCTTTCCTTCTTCCCAGAATACATTTCAAGTCCTCTTTATATGACTCATGCCAGACATAAGGAAGTGGTGCTGTTTTCTCATGCCATTAAATTATAACGGCAGGACTGTGAAGCACTGTCATCTAAACACACCTTCTGTAACAGAGCTGCTTCTCTGTTTACCTGACTGAGCCTCATTTATGTCTGCTAGAGCTATAAATAGCTGTTAGCTACTTGCAGCAAAAGAAAGCAGATAAAAAAAAACAGTTTTTTATAAGAGGAGTGTTTTGTATTCCTAACAAATTTGATAAACCTCCCCCATACTCTCATGCTGAGGTGTGAAAACTCTCACTGCACTAAATAATCCTTGTACATTTACAAGTGACAAGTAGTAGGACTCTAAACTTAGTCTGTCTGCTACTTCCCAATGCCTTCAGTGGAAGGATATTTATCTCTCATGAATGATGCAGACTTAAAATGTGCTGTACTAGTTCCTCAATTGTTTCTGTCATGTTCCCCCTCCTTTTTTCTGTTTTATATTAATTTATACTTTGGTAACCAGGAAAATGAACTGGTCCCAGGACTCTTTTCAGCCACAACATAAGCTACACTGACAAAGATAATAACAATTATTAAATGCACTTATGAATACAAATAAAAAAATACTGAAAGCAAGACATTGACCAGGATTGCATTTGGAACACCTAGCCAGTGTGTGACAGTGACCAAGTAAATCATTGAGCAACATTTACTATTATTTATTTATTTTACATTTGTTAACCGGGATGGTCCGACTGGATACATGTCCTTTTTCAGCGGAGGCCTGGGGAGAAAAGCTCCAACAGAGTTACATTGATAATTAGGTACAGTAAATGAGCTGAAAGAATTTAACAAAAACATAGGCTATTTACATACAAGTACAAGACTGCCATTACTATTTCTGAGATTACTACAAATGTAACATTAATAACATATTGGCAAGGACAGTAGGCAGTATAATGACATAGAGTTAGACAGGATACATATTTCTTTATCACAGTATACAAAGTACTTATCATCTTAGCTAGTTGTTTATGTTTTAGTTAATGGCACAGAGCTAGTCTGGGTTTGAGCAAGGACATAGCCAGTGTGACTTGAAGTGGAGTTTTAGACTATTTTTGAATTGACTTAGAGAAGTTGCAAGCATGATGTTATTTGGGAGAGAGTTCCATATTTTACCAGTGGTGTTGTCAAATAGCGCGTCACCACCTAGGTTGAGAGATTTAGTTGTTTGGACAAGGAGTCTGTTTGCTGAGCGAAGGCAGCTTAGATTGGAGTAGGGAGTCATTAAGTTTTTTAGTGCTGGGGTATTATCAGGTTGTTTAAGGATTTTGAAGGCCTCTATGAGTTGGGACTGGTGAAGAAGGTGTGGGAATTCTATCCATCCAAGCTTTTTCAGGTTAGTACAGTGGTGTGTTCTGTAGGGTAGGCCTGTAACGAACCTGGCAATGTGATTATAGCAGGATGAGAGCTTGGCCAGATCAGATTTGTTAAGGTGAGTGAGGACAGGAGAGGCATATAGTAGGGTAGAGAGAAGGTGTGAACGGGCTGTGGCTGCCCTGGCATTCGGGGTAAGGAAGGCTTTACTTCTATATAGGGTCCCAAGTTTCTTGTTGACTGACTTAATGGCTTGGTTGATATGTATATCAAATCTGAGTTTATTGTCAATGTTTACTCCTAATAGCTTTGTATAGGTGTCTGGGGAGATGATGGTCCCATTATTGGATTTTATAGTGAAGTTTTCAGTCGGAGATCTATTGGTTGGGTAGAAGAGAAGTAACTTGGTTTTGTTTGGATTTAAGATCAGGAGATGGTTGGCAAGCCAGTTTTCGACTTTGGTGAAGCTATGTTGGGTGGTATTAGTAGATTTGCAAGAGAGGCATTGGAACATATTATAGTCGAGTCATCTGCATATTGAATGCAGGTGGCTTCAGGGATGACTGTTTGGATGTTGTTTATGAAGACTGAAAAGAGGAGAGGTCCTAATATGGAACCTTGAGGAACTCCTATGGTATTTGGTAGTAGGCAGGAGAGCTTGTTTTGCCACATTACTGCTTGTTGTCTCCCAGTGAGGTAAGCTTGAAACCAGTCAAGGGCTGGAGTATCTAGATACAGGGTTTTTAAAGTATATAGAAGTAACTGATGGTTTACCATATCGAAGGCTTTCGATAGGTCCAGGAAGAGAGCGGAGGATATTTTTTTATTATTCCGGTTAAGATTAATGTTTTCAGTAAAAGAGAGGAGGGCAGTGGTTGTACTATGATGGGGTCTGAATCCATGTTGAGAGTCTGTGAGTAGTTTATTTTGGGTTAGATAGAGCATTAGTTGGTTGTGCATGCACTTTTCCATAATTTTGGCAAGCGGTGATAGTATGGCTATAAGTCTATAGTTGGATAGTTCTGTGGATGAACCTCCTTTGTGGAGTGGAATACTAGAATGTATACATTAATAATGCTTGACTATACTATGTTGTTTATTGTAAATAATTCATTGTATGCACACATATTGCGTGCACACACACACATACACACACACACACATATAGTGTGTATGTGTTTCTGTATATAAAGTACATGTGTACAAAAGCGTGTGTATGTGTGTATGCATTTAAACACAGTTAAGTATTTCTGATTTCCTTTTCTTACTGTTCTTAATGCAAGACCACATAGTAAATGTATGTTAAAGCAAATTCAGCTGTATATTATGGTTGATCTCTGACAATGCAAGGACTGACTCAGAGTCAGTTGGAATATTTTACAATGGATCTGCATGTACCAGATATGCATGCCTCTCTGGAAGGATGTCACACAAATCATAAAAGACATTTTTTATGAACAGTATCAGTGCACCTAGTTGATAGGGTTGCCACCTGACTCTCTTTCTGTAGTTCTGGCCTGGGGGCGGGGGCTTGAAAATGTTAAAAGCATTTATACTTTACAAGAAAAAATATTTACTGACTTTTCTCTAAATATCACAGAAATCTTTGCTACTACTCTTAAGTTATCTTAACACAAACTATTATAAATAACATTTAAAGCTTAGAATTTCAATAATTTCAGTACTGTGCTGCTGCTTATGTAAATTTGTCAGAAAAGTTGACATTTGCCTTTAAACCCCTGACTGATCTAATTGCTTTGTTTTGCTATGAAAGAGGAGTGTTAAGTTCTCCTCCCCTTTGCAATAAAAACAGTGGAAACAATTCCACAGCATTCTGTCTTTTTTATATCAGCTGCTATGTTCCTGACATTAGCAGGATTAATTACCAATGTAAAATTGACACCAATACCTGACAGGGTAAACTACAGATTTAACTGTCTATGATATGTCATGCAGGTGGAGACGAATTTCTCTGCAAAGTATGTGAGAAGTTGAGTTTAAAAAAAAAGTAGGTGGGCTTTCCCTTCTTTGGACACCAATGCAAGGAAATAAAAGTTTTACAAACTAAAAGCAGGTTTCTCGTACCTACACAATGCTAGAACCATATTGTTGGGAGAAAAGAAACCTAACGGTTGAGTTAAACTGTATAAGAAGGTGAAGTTTTTCTTTAAAAGATACAAGCCCAAGCACATAGCAGCCACTGTAGTCCCTGCAGCACCCACTGGTAAATCTCAGAGCTTTAAGGCAAATCCCAGAGTTTGTAGAGTCTCAGTGAAGCGTAAGAGTGAGTTAGCAAACTCAAAGAATGGACTCCAACCTAGTTTCATTGCCAACTGTCGTAATTGTGGTGGAAGTCATGAATCTAAAAAGGAAAAATGTTTAGCTTTTCTGGCCAGCAGTGCCACAGATGCAATGAATGGAACAATTTCAAGAGGGTTTGTAAATCAAAAGGCCTACATTCTTTTATTAAGAGGGAACAACTTAAGACACAAGTTGATCAGTTAGAAAGCTGCAACCCTACACTTTATGTTGATGGTATGTCAGTGTTTCATGAAACAGTCAGTGCAGTAGATTTAAGGGCAAAGAATAAGATGTGTTGCACTGTTCAGATAAATGGCAAACAAACAGAGCTCAAAGTTGATACAGGTTCTAAGGGCAATGTTATGTCAGCAGAAACATTTGTTAGTGTGTGCCATAGTGAAAGGCTTGATTTGGCAAGTTGTGCGAAGCTTGTGGCTTATAGAGGTGAAGAAATTCAAACTGAAGGCTCAGTAATGCTCTCATGTTACTCTGCTGAGAGATGCTATGACTTATTATTTTATGTGGTCAAGAGACATGTCCAGTCATTACTAGGGCTCTGAGACAGCTTGAAAATGGGACTGATTTCATTTAATAAGGGAGTCCACCAAGTTAGCTTAAAAGGCCACTACTCCAATTTCGCCCAGTACATTTTTTCTACCTATGCTGATCTGTTTGAAGACAAACTAGGCAAACTTCCAGTTGTGTACTCCATGAAGTTAGACCTAGAGGTCAGTCCAGTTATCAGGCCACCATGTAAAATTCCAATAGCCATGCAGGACAGAGTCAAAGCTGAGTTAGATAAAATTGTGCAACAAGGTGTGATTTGTCCAGTTGATGAAGCAACTGAATTGGTATCTTCCATGGTGTTAGCTCATAAGAAAGCTCAGATGACATCAGAATATGTATTGAGCCACGAGATTTGAACAAAGTGATGCCAACTGCCACTATTTTTTCTGTCTTAGATGCAGAGAGTTCATTTTGGCAAATTCAGCTTGACAAAAAATTCTCATTGCTCACCATGTTCAGTACTCTGTGTGACAGGCACAGATTTTTGAGAATGCCCTTTGGGATAAATTCTGCAACTGAAGTCTTTCAGTGTGCAATGGAGCAATTGTTTTCTGGGTATCCTTGTGCTATTATAGTAGACATACTAGTAGGAGGTCATGGTGAAGCTGAACATGACAGAAACCGGAGAAAAGTTCTGGAAAGGGCATGTTGAAAAATTATATTGAGCTGCTCTGCTTACTTGCTTGCTTGGTGGATTTGAAGTCTTCTTAAAGCACACAGTCTTGCTGTGCTGTTTACTGCTGAATCAGAGACACATCATGACTCCATCTGTAGTCTCTTTAAAGCACCAAGCCTTTCAAATTGCACACTGATAAAGAAATATATTTTGCAGCTATAAGCACAGTTACAGATAACTTATTTTATAACAAACCACACGTAGTCTGTCAGATTTGTAGCATATATTTACAAAGTTTTCCTTCATTACAGATATGAATGAGGACTTCTACAAAATACCTCTCTCTGTCCTTCTCTCACATAACTGAATTACTACAATAGCTATATACAGAGCTGGTCACGCACACAAGAGATTGTCATTTCCTCTTGATATATTTTTCTGGTCTTCTATGGGAAGTCACATAATGTCTGTTTTTAGACTTTTCTATTGTCCTTTTGTGATTTTAAGCACTTTTGCTGATGTGAGGATGCCATTCTGAAAGGAAACATCTGTATAAGCTGTTCCTACTGGAAAAACATCACGTATTGCTGAATTTATAAAAAAGGATGTCTGTTAATAGATATTTGTTCTACAAACATGAGAAAATCATGTAATGCTTATTTTCCAGTATTGCTTTCTTAGGCATTTTCTGATGCTGTGAAGAGAAGCCTGTCTCTTATACATATAGTATGAATGCACATTGTAAACTCTATACATATATTCAAGCAAACTTTTTCTTTCAGCATATTTACAACATAATTAATTTCAGCCTTTTATTCATAATATCTAACAATTCCCTCTGTTTTTAAACATACTCAAAACATTCTATATAAAAACACATTATTTTTATATAAAACCTTTAGTCTTTTTTGATACAAGTCAAAATGCAATTTTACATAGTTAATACAATGAAAACATGTATTAGTACCAAACCTGAATGTATTTAACAACTTTTTCTTTTGCAGACCATTCTGTGAAAATATTTTATCAGTTATGAGCTGTGTCTGTTTTAATTTTACTTGATTAATTTATTATTTTGCAATCACAGAATTTAATTTATGACTTAGAATTGTTTCATTAACTCTTTGCAACTGTTGAATTAACTATAAGAGACAATAACTATGTGCTACTGCAAGCATTTATACACTGCTAAAAATATACAGTTTTAATGTCATTTTAACCATCACATTGTGTTCATGTCTCTGAACTGCTCAATAGCATCTTGGTAAAATACTGAACTGGGCTTAGATAATAACTATTTGAAAGCAATTATTTTACTGGGGTAAAACCAGTGATATTACAACTTGACAACTTATTCTTGAACTTATTACAATGTATCCTGTACAGTATGTATTTACACAGACTGTTTGCTATTTATGCATTTCAATCTAGTAGGTACCCTGGACCCATTGTTTTCTTTAAATGTGTTTTTTTCACACATATTCATTACTAGACATTAATTTCATTTGTACCAAATTTTTCTGCATTTGTACATACAAAGACTATCATTTGTACTGAAATTTTCTACATTTATACATACAAAGACAATTACAGTATATTTAGTCTAATCTTACAAATTTAATAACATTAATATTGAGCAAAATCTTGGAAAATGTTTATGTCTCTTTAGAAATATCTAGTGGAACTGATATCATATCCATATGTCCTGTTATTTTAAACTACATACTCAGCAATTAAAAATATTACCATTCTTGCTATTAATTTTTTACATGTCTTTACTCTCTCTTGTATAGCTGTAATCAATTTTAAGCCATCTCTTGTTTTTTAATTAAAAATATTACCATTCTTGCTATTAATTTTTTACATGTCTTTACTCTCTCTTGTATAGCTGTAATCAATTTTAAGCCATCTCTTGTTTTTTAAACCATCTCTTGTATAGCTTTACAGTTTAACAGGTTGTAAATACAATTTAATTCTAAACAATACAATAATAAGTAACATAAAATATCTTGGACTTTTCAGATTTAATCTGTTTACCAGTGTTTCTAATACACTAATACCTGTTTTTCCCCCCATAAAAGAGTATTGTCAAGAAGGAATTAGATATTTTTTCCTGTAGCTTTATTTTAGACCCTTGTTGTTTATTTTTTCTGTAGCTTTATTTCAGACCCTTGTTGTTTATTTTTTTCTGTAGCTTTATTTCAGACACTTGTTGTTTATTTTTACTGTAGCTTTATTTCAGACCCTTGCTGTTTATTTTTTCTGTAGCTTTATTTCAGACCCCTGTGCAGTACTGCTTATACAGTCAGTGTAAAACTGAGAAAGTGCCCCTCCCCCTTATACAATCAGTGTCAGCACTGTTTACCTGCCCTATGCTGTGAGAATAGAATGTATGTCAGCCCAACACTTTGGTTATACATTTATTTTATTAGGTTACTAAATAAAGCTTTCACTGTATATTACCTCTAGTAGGTATTTACACCCTCCTGCACAATTGATTTGAACTGTATATATACTATAGCCCATTTGCTGGCTGTACTTGATGCAACTGAGGTTTTTTTTGTCCTTTTAACATTTACTTGCAAACAGATTATAAGTGACATCTATGCACAATTGTGACATTTTATTACAATTACCAAATAGTGTTGCCTGTAAACATTTTAACAATTATGTTTTAATAACAATGATGCTTTAGAAAAACTCAAGCTACTTGTCTGGCAATCAGTCTTGTTGTTTATCTGATCTTTCCAACATTTCCTGTAACTATTCATTCAGTCTAGGAAGGTCTGAGCTCACATTTTATACTCTATAAACTATAATTAATTCTTTTGGCATTTTTCCTTTAATGTGATTGTGATTTGCATAACTATGCATTTATACAACATAAATAGACATTATTTTACAATTACCTTACATGGATTTCAGTATTTTTTATTTATTTATCTATTTAACTGTCCTGCCATTAATTTTACAAAAACTGTTTGACTAATACCATCTGTGATTTTATTTATTTTTAAAATTCAGAACTTTAGCTGTTTGGTGTTACTATACAATTATAACATATGTTTATTTATATTTGCTGTTGTCTACCTTTTGCTTTTGTGCATTGTAAACAAATGTACTCTAGATGAAAAAAACACACATGCATGCCTGTCTTGTATATGTATATCTTTATACAAGCATGTCATGTCCCTACCATCCTAGCATGCATGCTTAACCATTTTCAAAACATAAACATATTATAAAATATATTTCTTTTGCACAGATTAACTGTCTATGCAGGAAATTCCCAGTCTTTGTCAGTTGAGCTAATTTATTTCCTTTATCCTGCAACTGCTGTTGAATTTCCTGTGATGTTGCATGGTCTTTCTGACATTCTTTAGTACGCTGTTCTGCTGAATTTGAAACCCCTATTCACTTTTGAAAAGATGTGTGTATAACTTGTCTAAGCTTCCTGAACTCATTGTGTCTGTCTTTTAGAAGTTTATTACATTTCTTTGTAACAAAATGTACTAGAGTTTCTATCAGTAACTGATTTGACTGTTGTTGCAACTCTGAAATAAACCTTTTACATCTGGTGACAGAACATAACTGTCTAACATTTGAATATAATGTCAACATATTAACTTTTCTTGGTTCTTTACCTTTACAATTTTTGTCTGTACAGTCTAACCTTTGGATAATGTCATGCACTGTATTTTTATGACATTGTACACACAATAAACATTTTTATACCACACATGATTTTATTTCAGATACCAGTCAAATATTATAATCCATTTGCATAATGCAAATCAAATTGCAATCCATTTGCATAATGCCTTACTATTAACTTGCCCTAATAAGGTTTTACATTTGCTAATATGCTGTATATACATTTATTCTGTTATTATTACCTCTATGGCATTCATACTGTATGTAACACAGAATAATTTTCTTACCAGTCAACAGACAGGCAGATGGCCAAGCTGCTTTACTGTAGATGGTTGAAAAGTTTCTGTAGTCACTTGTGAAGTTGGTACAGCAAAACTGGTAGATTCAGTCTTACAACTTCATCTTGTACCTTTTCTGGAGAATTTATGGAACTGCTCCACCTTCCTGCAATGCAGTCTCACCGGATTTAGATGGCTATTAAACTGTATTGCTACAAACTGTTGAAAACTGTAGAAATCTGAAGTACTTCACATAAACGTTACTGTGCTTTTACAGGAGTGGCACGTCATTCACTCCCCCTGTTTTTGGATACAGGCTAGGAACGTTGTCAAAGGATCACCATTGAAAAATTATATAGATGCTCTGCTTACTTGCTGCTTGCTTACTGTGGGATTTGAAGTCTTCTTAAAACACACAGTCTTGCTGTGCTGTTTACTGCTGAATCAGAGACACATCATGACTCCATCTGTAGTCTGTTTAAAGCACCAAGCCTTTCAAATTGCACACTGATAAAGAAATATATTTTGCAGCTATAAGCACAGTTACAGATAACTTATTTTATAACAAACCACACATAGTCTGTCAGATTTGTAGCATATATTTACAAAGTTTTCCTTCATTACAGATATGAATGATGACTTCTACAAAATACCTCTCTCTGTCCTTCTCTCACATAACTGAATTACTACAATAGCTATATACAGAGCTAGTCACGCACACAAGAGATTGTCATTTCCTCTTGATATATTTTTCTGGCCTTCTATGGGAAGTCACATAATGTCTGTTTTTAGACTTTTCTATTGTCCTTTGTGATTTAAGCACTTTTGCTGATGTGAGGATGCCATTCTGAAAGGAAACATCTGTATAAGCTGTTCCTACTGGAAAAACATCACGTATTGCTGAATTTATAAAAAAGGATGTCTGTTAATAGATATTTGTTCTACAAACATGAGAAAATCATGTAATGCTTGTTTTCCAGTATTGCTTTCTTAGGCATTTTCTGATGCTGTGAAGAGAAGCCTATCTGTTATACATATAGTATGAATGCACATTGTAAACTCTATACATATATTCAAGCAAACTTTTTCTTTCAGCATATTTACAACATAATTAATTTCAGCTTTATATTCATAATATCTAACATATGTCAAGTGAATTTTAAGCTCAACCCACAGAAATGCAAATTCAGGCTACAAGAAGCCACTTTTGTTTATCATTTATTCACTAGTTCAGGCCTATGACCAGACATTTCTATGCAAAGAGCCATTCTCAAGATGCTAGCACCAGACAATGTTCAAGCCCTGAAGTGTTTTCTTGGCATGGTCAACTACCTAGGCAAGTTCATTTCAGACTTGAGCTAACTTTCAGCACTGCTTAGTGAGCTGACATGCAAAGATATATCCTGGTCTTGGTTAGAGCAACACTAAAGAGCATTTGAAGTCCTGAAACAGAGAATTGCTAGTCCCCCAACTCTCAGATACTATGATGTTCACAACCCAGTTACACTTTCTTGTGATGCTTCGAAATTTGGTCTTGGTGCAGTCATTCTACAAGAAGGTCAGCCTGTTGTCTATGCATCAAGAGCTGTTACCGAAACTGAAATGTGGTATGCCCAGATCGAGAAAGAGCTTTTGGCAACTGTGTTTGCATGTTCGAAGTTCCATTATTATGCTTATGATAGACCTATCCATATCAAAACAGACCACCAACCTCTAGTCACTATTTTGAGGAAGCCTGTGCATTCATCTCCAGCCTGACTGCAATGTATGATGCTGAGATTGCAAAGCATAATTTGAATCTTGTCTACAAGAGGGGCAAACTTCTTTATCTTGCTAATACATTATCCAGATCACCCAGAAACAACACAGAATGCATGAGAATGAGAACCTTAATTTTGAAGTCATGGAAGTGAGAAAGTTTTCTTCCACAAATCTTGATGAACTGAGAGATCACACAGACACAGATCCAGTTTTACAAAGGCTCAATCACCATATGAATCAAGGATGGCCGTCAAAGCAATCTAGTTTACCTCAAGAAGTGCAACCTTATTTTCCATACAGAGATGGGATTTTGTCTGACAAAGGTATCATTATGAAAGGTCCTAAAGTAATTGTTCCAAAGTCCTTGCAACAAGAGTACATTACTATCTTGCATCATGGTCACCCAGGTACTGAGTCTACCAAATGAAGGGCGAGAGGACTACTATTTTGGCCTTCTAGCAGTTAGTGTTGCTGCCTCACAGCAAGAGGTTCCTCGGTTCGATTCTTGGCTGGGGTGCCTTCTGTGCCAAGTCTGCATGTCCTCCCTGTGGTTGCGTGGGTTTCCTCCGGGTGCTCCGGTTTCCTCCCACATCCCAAAGACATGCAGTAGGTGGATTGGACACTCTAAATTGGCCCTAGGTTTGAGTGTGTGCATGTATGTGCCTTCTGTGGAAGTTTGGCGCCGGGCTGGCAACTGGACACCATAAAACGCCACTGCCAATCATGAGCGGACAGATGATCCGCTGTGGCGACCCCTAACTGGGGAAAAGCCGAAAGAAGAAGAAGTCACAAGACATTGAGAGAGCACTTTGATCTTGTTCCATGTGCAATATTACTAAGCCAAATAAACAGAAGGAGCAGTTCAGCTAAACCAGATTCCAGAACTACCTTGGTCGACTGTAGCCACCGATATCTTCGAGTGGAATGGTCAGTGTTATTTGGTATTAGTAGACTCTTGCTCCAGCTAGTTTGAGATTAACCTCCTTTCTAATCTAGCATCTAGTACAGTCATTACTAAGATGAAACATCGTTTTGCAGTACATGGAAGTCCACACACAGTTATTTCTGGCAATGGCACACAGTTTACAAGCCAACAGTTCAGAAGATTTACTGAAGAATGGGACTTTACTCATGTCACAAGTAGTCCTGAGTACCCACAGTCAAATGGTTTGGCAGAAAGTATAGTTCAAAGTGCAAAACAGTTACTAGAGACGTCAAAACAAGATAATACTGATGTTTTCTTGAATCTCTTGAATCTCAGAAATATTCCTTGTGATAAACATCTTGGTTCATCTGCTCAGAGACATCTGTCGAAACAAACCAGAACCACACTACCAATCAGGAGTCAATTGTTGGCTCCATGTGTCAAGAACAACAGGTCAGTGAAAACCAATCTGTTGAAGAAGCACTTAACCCAGAAGTCTTAATATGATAAGACCAGCAAACCACTCAGTCCATTAGGAGAAGGAGAAGTGGTAAGGATGCAAATGTCCAAGGGTTATGATCGGATTGGTGTCCTGAAGAGTATTTGCTCAGAGCTGAGATTATACATTGTGGAATCACAAGGAGCAGACTTTAGGTGGAATCAGAAGCATTTACTACCAGTGTCTGAGCCTATACCATAGCACATAGCATGTGAGAAAGACTTATCTCAGAGTGAGGTGTCTGGTGTTCCAGTTCCACAGGACATTCCAGTTCCTGTGACAAATCCAGAAGTTCCTGATATGAGTTGTGCACTAAAGACTATCCCTGTTGCTAAATTCAGTCCAGATTATTATGCTACAAGATATGGTCGCATCTCTAAACCCTGTGACAGATACAAAGCAACTTGAATATGAACATTGTGTTTTGTTTCTAATGTCTGTAATAACGCATGTCTAATTCTAGTATTGTTTTTATAAAGGGTAATCTTTTTAAGAGTGAGGATGTAGATCAATGTGTGCATATGTATGTTTAAGAAGCTATCCAAGGGCTAGCACAAGTGTATAAATATTGAACACATGCAAGTCTGACTGCCATTTTGCAGTACGCTGTTGAGATGTAAGCATGTATGTATGTAAGGTCTGTCTGTTAACCAGTTTGTTTGTATTTTATGATGCTGCTATCCATCCTGATGTGTTTCTATGTATTAAAGCATCTTAACAAAATACCCTGCTTGCATGTCATCTATGTTAGATGAGCTACACCTTGTATGTACATACATACCTTTTACCCAAATTTCATTTATTACATTTTTGTATAAAAAACTGAATTAATACAGTGGAACAGATAAATAAATCAATATAAAACATACAATGCTACTATTAAATGCACTGACCCAATACACAACTGTATATAGTAAGTCAAGTGGCTACTTAAATACAAGTGGCAGTGTTGGCTTAATAATATACCATAGTGTAAGCTATGGAACCTTGCTGGCTAGGCTTACGTAGGCTCTTGGGCCGATAGCCTAGTACCTACCTATGAACCTATTAATGGCTCTTGCTTAAAGGAAATAGTTTTTATATATGTATTATATGTAATACAAGAGTGACCACTATAAATCCAATTCTTTGAAACAGTTTTCAGTTTGACTCATCTTTATGAGCTATATGTTTTATTTACAAAGCTATGTGACATACGTTAACAGTATCATATTTCTTCATTGTGTAGATTGCTTTCCGCACACTTTGTACATAATAGATTTTGTCATGCAGCTCACATGAAGGCTTGATTTTACTTATGAGTTAGCTTATAATGTGATGAACATTCTAAAGAAAAAAACATTCCCATAAGCAGGTGATTTAACATATGTTAATATTATTTACTACTTTCCTCCGTAATCAGTACAGTACTGGTAACTATAGCTGAATAAAGTACACCCGCAGCTGTGAATAATTATAAGCCATCACTCTCTCCAATAGAGAAGCCCCATAATAGCACAAGTTTTCATTTTCATTTTAACAGACAGTTGGATATCTGAAAATTAACATTTTTATTGACTATCTGCCTCAAAAACTTAAATATTTTCTGCAAAAAAAATTATCTTTATTGTTTACAAAAATTCCAGTATTACTTATTTTAAGGAAATGTGCTGGTTTGCTATTAATATAAAATACTGAATTTCTGGATTATATATGTTGGTGATCCAGTGGTATACCAATTACATGTACTGCCTCATAGTTATGGTTCTGCAGTTCATTTCCTGACTGAGATGCCTTCTGTATGGGGTCTGTATATACTCTGTCTGCTTTCAGCCAGTTTCCCGGTTTCCTTCCGTATTCTGTAAATTACACATAGGTATAACACAGGCATGAATTTGTTTTTCTTCCTCAGGATCACTGAGTGCTTAGATAGGATCTGCCTCTGCCTCCCAGGAGACTCTGCATCAGAAAAGTGAATGTTGGAGAATAAACAAATGGATCACATATAATATTGTTTGTGCCTTGCTGAGTGTATGATAGCAGCTGCTTAAAAAAATTAAATGGTTGGTATTTACCTGCTTCCAGAATTATTGCATCTACTGCACAAACACAACTGGCTGCTACTTTTGATTTCTTGTGACAAAATTTTTGTACTGATTTACTTTGTGTATATGATAGGCTAGGATCCAAGGATTAAAATTTTGTTCAGCGGTGATCATGCACAGTGTTTTGCTTTCCTGATTTTGCCAATGCATTATTTGTAGCTGTCCATTTTGTGTGTTAAATTTCGCAGTCACTATGAAGAAATGTGCTTATTTTCTGATCTTCAGCCATTATACCTTCTACAACTAATGAAAATGATATCTCTGGCAATAAATCTGTTTATTTCCTCTCTCTCCCCAAATAGCAAACGCGACCAAGTTCAGTATGCTAGAATGGTGAAGATTTCATTTTCTGAGCAATTTTGAATGCATTGGAGGCACGTCTCTGAAAAGTAAACAGGTTTTTCACGGTTTGTTTTTTTTCTCTAAACAAACCTTTGAATATCAATTCCCATTATTGGCCTTATCAATGTGTAACTCCAGCGAAGTGGAAAATCACAAGTGCTTGTACACAGGACTACTAAATTCAATCAAAACCACTGATAAAAGAACAAATAGAGGCTAGATGCCTTTTCAGTATGAGACTATTACTGAATAGAATGACAAAAACCTTTCTTTGAAAGAGGCCTGATGTAGGAGGATTTACTTTCCTTCTCCTTTCAGTCAGATATTTTAGCATGCCATCCTAAAGGCATATGTAGATTAGTTTATGTTTAAAAGTGTGCCAGTATAATAGCCTGGTGGTCAGAATAATAAAATTAGCCCAGGAAATATGGTTTGAGTTTTACTGTTTAGTATCAGCAAACTGGATGCTACTTGGCTACTGGACTGATTTAACTAAGATGTTAAATCACCAGATAAAAAGTTGTTAAATCATCAGATAAATCAGATTAAATTATAAGACTTACAGATATGCCACTTATCAGGTTCAACAAGGAAAGAGTGAAAGTTAGTTGCTTGACTTGTGACAGGATCCGTCAGATCATGCATGCACTCAAGTCCTTGAACAACAAATACCAGTTTGACTCTGTCGTGGTTCATGCTAGTGTCAATGACATGAGGTGTATCTGCCTGGATTATATAAAGAGAGATATGATGAAACTCTAAGATTGTGCGTCCAAGGCAATTATGAGCCTAGCACTGAGCAGTATTTTACCTTCTCCAAGAATGATGCTGGAGGTATGTCAGTCTACATTCAAAAGATGCTCACATCAAAGCTGGTAAAGCAGCATGATGCACTAGTGTGTCTTCATGCACAAATAACATTTAGAAAGGTCCCATACCATATATTAGCTAGCTATAGAAGCCCATCTGTGACAAAAGAAAGCTGCAACACTTATCTAGAAGTAGGATCACTCAGTGTTGAACCCAATACCATTTTCCTAGGTGATCTGAACTATCCAAATATAGTTTGGGAAACCTGCACCAACACTAGTGCACAAGAACTGAGATTCCTGGATACTGTCGTTACAGATGTCCTGGAACAATTAGTTAGAGTACTCACTACAGGAATAATGTTTTAGATCTTGTCCTTACTAATATGAGAGCATCTTGCACCATCGCTTTGCTTATCTTCATCACTTGTTAGATCTGACCATAGAACACTCTCCTACTAAATAAAACTGAAACCAGAGATCCCTTTCACCCAAGGTACCTTTAGGAATGTGTTTAAGACAAACTACCTACTCCTAAGTGATACATTAGCAAACTTCAAATCCCCACCAAATGCAGTTAGCTCCACTGAATATTCAGAAATATACACCACTACATTATACCAGCATGTAAACATGCATAAATGCAGCTGTACCCCCGTAGAAACAAGTGCAGGGCAAACCCCAGTAACAAGCTCACATGGTGGAACATCATATCAACAAGCTTTCTAATAAAAGGAAAATAATTCTGACCAAAAGTAAGAAGAGTAATACCCAGAATGTTTGAGCCCTTGACACTGAAATAAACAAACCACTCAGGCACTTAATATAATCCAACAAAGCCAGCTTTGATACTAAAACAGCTACTCAAGCCAAAGACAATTGCAAAGTATTTTTTAATTATGTTAGTCATCTCAAAAGCAGAATGCAGCAATGCACTGGACTGATTTTGAATTTTATTAACTAAACTAAAGCTTGAAGATATAGCTAACCTACTGGCTGATAAATTTAGTTTTAACTTTACCCCTCTCTCCTCTGTCTGTCCTTCATGAAATACCTGAAATTGGCATGCATCCAGCTATCGCACAAGACCAAATCCTAAAAGTGCTATTAGAAGATAAAAATGCTGCATCAGTAGGTCCTGACAATTTCCCTTGATTCATCTTAAATAGTGTGAAACATGATTTAGCCACACCCTTAACACCACTGTTCAATCTCAACTTCCTTACAGGTTTTGTGCTAAGCAGTTGTAGAACAGTTAGCCATTCCCCTGCATAAAGGAGGACCTTCCATAGGCCCAGGCAATTACAGACCTATGCGGCTGGCCAACCTCATATGCAGAGTCATAAAAATACTTGTAGAATTTATCAAACATAGAGAACCTCCAAAACACTAGACCCATCTCAGTTTGGATTTGTCAAGAGCAGGTCATGCTTACTCAATCCGGTGGAGTTTTTTGGAAAGGTCACCAAAGCAATGAATGAAGGCAAAACAGTACACACCCCATGCCTCAACCTGACCAAATCTTTGGACATAATTCCCCACTCAGGCATAGTAGAACAGCTAAATAAACTGTGGAATAAACCCCTATCCCACTTGCTAGATTGCTGTTGAATGCAGATAATCAAATTGGGGGAGGTTACCTCCACAAAGAGACCAGTCTCCAGTGGAGTCCCCAAGGGTTCTGTGTTGGGAAATCTCCTGTTTGGCATCTACTTTTCTGAAGTGAAAGCCAGTACCAAAGGGCTCTAGCTGATTACGTTTGCAGATGACTGCAAGCAAGGAGTAGTCACTGAATCCGCAAATGACTTAGTCATCCTGCAGAAAGGTTTGTCTCAAATAAATAACTGGTGTCATAATTATAGTTTGAAACTAAATCCCCCCAAAAATGTATTATTGTATACTTTTGGAAGTCATCTACCTCAGGGAATTACAACATTGGCAATATGCCTCTAAAAGTTGACACAGTTGTTCGGGATTTGGGAACTTATGTGGACAATGACTGAACTTTTGAGCAACATGTGTCTATTGTAAGAAAGGCCTTCCATATTACGTAGCTTATAAACAAGGGAATTGTGTCTGGGTCTAGGGATGTCATTGTCCTACTTTACCCAGCTGTCATTAGGCCAGTCATTGAATATAATGCTCCCTTTGGCATGTATCTGTTCAGACACATGCAACAACTGGAATGCCCACAGAGGTGCCTTACTAAAAGGATACAAGGTCTAAACATCATGTTCTACATGGACTGACTCACACCTGTGTCACTATACTGTGTATCCTGCAGACTGCTAAGAGGTGATCTGTGTCTGGCATACAAGGCAACCTCTGACCCAATACTGATGGATTTGCTGCACATCAGTAAGCCAAATGGCATCAAAAATACTCAGTCTATGGATCTAAACCTCTTCTGCAACATTAACAGAATGGTTTAGCAGTACAGATATATTTTGCAGAGGATATCACTGCTGTGGAACAGACTCCCCATCCACATAAAACAAAGTTCTTTCCTGTACATTTTCAAGCACAACTTAGAGATATGGATGGGAAACAGATAATGTACCCCAGCGCTGCCCCTGAACTATTAATGGACAGATGCAGCTCCTAAATGCCCATCCACAGGTCCTCTAAAATTATCTATGATATTATCCCAGGTATTCTCATTAGGGACAATGTATAGTTATCAACCATGGGATAGATAAGGCCAGTCTGTAACCAAATGGGATAGGATATTTTGAGTACAAAAAGGGAAACTGGCTAGGCTTAAAATGGCCCAAAAGGGCGGCTAGCCTTTTACTTACCTATGAACCTATGTACTATAGTCTACAAAATGGCAACATTTATTGTTAGCTGGCTGAATTCACTATCCCACAATTAGTTATCTGAATATATTTATTTATTGGCAGTAGTAGTTATTGAGATGGTTCAAAAAGGTGTACAACATTGAGAATACACAATAAACCAAAACTGTATTAATTTATATAACATTTGTCAGTTACAGCTCCTCTCTGGGCTATTTAATGTGTGGTTTTCCTTCAAACATATATACAGCTACAGAAATGTTATTATGCAATTACTCAGACTTACCCATTACCTGACTTTAAATAACTAATAAATAGTTATCCAAAAGTATGAAGCAAAGAAACATGCAGTTCATGCCAAAACAGTCCCAGGGTATCAATGTCATTCAGTAACTAAACAGGTTAATAAGTATTTTAACGTATGACATGACTTCATCTGTTTATATATTATACTGTACTTGGATAGCAATAGCATAGCACTAGCAGACACTCAATGAAGGAAGCTTATGTTTCAGGACTGACATCAGCCCCCTATTTCCATTTTGTATATGGGGATCAGGGTGCCACATCAACAGTGACCGTCACCTAGAACCTGTGTACACACTGCTGATTGAATTGTCTATTTCATTGTTTTTAAACTTAAAAAAGCTTAACCTTTTTAAAATGTGACTTTTTTGCATTTTCTGCTGCAGACTTGCCATTTAACTGACAGATTTGTTATGACTTGTGCAACATATATAGAGATTTGCATTATTTACCTGGATTAAAAATAGTACTTGGGGTTCTACAGGCTAAGAGCTCTGTACTGTTAATGGTTACATGTCAGTTGTTAAAATTTTAGTTCCTCAGAGTCAGATGAAAACTAAGCAATTAACTCAGTCTTCTGAGGTGACTTGTTTTTGTGTGGATAAGAGGGGTGGGCAGCATCATAACTGCAGTAGCTTATTTTTGTCACTAGGTGCTATAACTGTACTTCTTGGCTGCCATGTAACAAACGTGGTCCCCTCTGTAGTCTGCATTACATAAAACATATTAATTTACTTGCCATTTCTTTTGTCCGTGGGATGTCTGCCTTATGACCCACTTGTAGGAAGAAGGCAGCACATTTCAAATTAAAATCCACTTTAACACTTTACTACAAAATTTTGCTTCTAACAGTAGCTTAGGAGAAAAGCTCACCCCTAAGCTGATGACATTTTAAACGTGAGCCAGCCTGTCACAGATGACAAACTGTAAAGTAGCACACATTGGACCAAGACATTTACGCTTTTTTATGGAAAAAATCAAGTAATCTATTTTCCTTTCTAATAAAACCAGTGTGAAATAGATGGAAATAATCTGTATCCAGTGCAATATCAGGATGTAAGACACATTAAGCATGCTGTATACCACTTGATAGTACATCCACATTTGCAAAGATGTCAGAAATAGATTCTGCATATATTGCCTTTATTGTGTCATTATTCAGTTGTAGTGTGTCTGGTTCAAGCATGTATCACAGTGTGGTACTATCATCTTTTGTTAATATACTGTGCATAAGCACTAGCTCAGCCTTTCTAATTTATCGAACTTCTGTGTGTTATAGGATTCATGCAAACTCGCCAAAGGCATTTTTGCTGACCATAAAATATTTGAAAAAATATTCACTGAAACTATATTTAGCAAACATCTGGGATACCCCCCCACACACACAACCTCCCAAATGTATAGTCAGATAACATTAGAGACAAAAGGCACAGCTTTATATATAATGCATTTGACAAGCTGTATTTCTTGTCGTTACTTTAGTGCTTGACACAGGGGTAGTTGTTACTTTTAGCTCAGTTTAACAATAGGTAAAGAAAATAGTGGGCTCAACAGATTTGGAGAAATCTTGAAATAACTGAGCCAAACAAATTACATGCCCTTAATTGAAATGTAATAGAGCTGGATTTAGTGAGTGTCAGATTGATGTTCTTATTGTCGAAACAGGTACATGAAATAGTAGTCAGTAATAAGTAGAAGTTGAAATAGTTGATTAACAGTGCCTGAGCCTGCATTAACAGTTGGGAAGCCTTATTTACTGAGTTAGATAAATATATTTTTGCAGTTGACTATCTTCTGTGGTTTGTATTTAGGAGAATATATATGCAACCTTAGCTGATCAGGAAATTCGAAGAACAGAACATTCATGCAGTACGTAAAACTGCAGAACTGGCTCAGGCCACTACTCCAGATATTTTTGCATTGAAACTTGTTTCATTATTTAATTTGTTAGCTGTAACAGCGATAGGTCATGATACAGACACAGACTAGCATGGTATTATGCCAGAAAACATTGTATTGATTTGGAAACAGTTATTTTCTATTTTGAGCCCCAGAATATTTCAAACACTGCAGAGCTCACTAGCTGTGGCTTCAACAGATTTTTTTTTTAAATTGCAAGACAAATTCCTTACAGAATGATCTTAAGATGTCCAAAGCCCATTGTAAACATATTGATTTTGACAGGGGAAATATTTATTTATTTATTTAACATTTGTTAACCGGGAAAGTCCATCTTGGAACAAAGCCAATTTTCAGTGGAGGCGTGGGGAGAAATGCTGCAGATGCATGCCTTTGTAATGTGGGAGGAAACCCACATGAATGCAGGGAGGACATGCAGACTCTGCACAGAAAGCACCCTAGCTGAGAATCAAACCGGAGAACCTCTTGCTGTGAGGCGACAGTGCTGCCGCTGCATCACTATGCCATCCAACTGAATACGCAACACAGTTTTCATTAGTATATAGAAGAGAAAGATAATTATCTGTATCTATCAGCACTGTGAAAACATGTCCAGAAAGGTTATTTGAGATGCATAGTGTGCTAGTAGGATCAAAGATGCAATTTTTAGTTCAAAACTTTAGTATGTTAATCTCAATAAAGCCCTTTTTTGTGGATAAACAAGCATATTACCTGTACACATACTGTGACATATCATCTATTGGTCACTATATTTGAGAGATAAGAGGGCAGTGAAATTTTTACCACAAGGGCTGAAAATGTATGGCACTTGTCTGTTCTGACTTAACAGATCAAACATTTTTAATGAATACTTCTGTGACAAAGTTAGGCATCTGTTATCATATATATAACTGAAGTTGCATGTTACTATTTCTGTACCCAGGTTATTTTTAAAGGGTCCAAGAACCAGTACTTCAACTTGTTTAGCAAATTACTTAAATCATAACCACAACTGTTAATAGGTTTTTGAGTTTGGGTGGCCTTAACGGTTCTGCATTAGTTTTAAAGAAGGCAGATAGACCTGTATTTTTGACAGTGTCTATTAGCTGACTTCATGATCTGTTACAGAAGCATAAAACAACTAAGGTCATAACAGTGTAGTTAATTATGTAGACTTAAAAATTGTTTTATTTTTTGGGTTAAACTTGTAAGCTCACTAGCCACAAGTACTTTTCTTCAGGAGTGATATGAGTGATGTTAGGTTAAGTTGCTCAGAGTTACACTGTATACCAAGGGTGTAGCTAGGATTTTCAAATGTGTACTCAGATGTCTCGCACTGCTGCCCCCCTCCCAAACAAAGCTACAGCTTCATGTAAATTATTTTCTCTTTTTTTTTTCAGTTGGCACCCACTAGCTGTCAAGCCACTCTCCTGTTGATATGCTGACATATTTATTCCTTCATATCCAGGGTCTCAGCTTATGGGGGGGGTGTCCTGGATTTTACACTCAGATGAGAAGTGAGGTGGGATCTGTAAGTGGTGCTATCATCCTAGATGGACATTTTATCCCCTAGTCTTAAGGCCCTCTCATAAATGCTCACATCAGTGTTAGGCTGGGCAACAATGTTAAATAGTCTGAGTGTGCCCTGCCCCAGCTCCATCAAGTGGCTTTGTCTGCTGTTGTCCTCCTACCCACCCCAGCTTGGAATCTTTTCAATGAGATCTATCCTCCCCTAGAACAACACTTAATGTCCCTCCTCCTTAGGACAGGCATACTCAGCCCTCTTGCCAACCCTGTCTAGCACATAAATTGCTTAAACTCAGGTCACCTTGGCCACAGACTTTTGTGACCTGCTGGAGAGAGAGATGTGTATCCCAGAGACTGCCCCTCCAATGGAACAGGCTTCCCATCCATGTGAAGCCAAGTCCGTGTATTACCCAGTGTAAGCACAACCAAGACCAGTGAATGGGGAATAGGAAATTTACACCGAGCCTGACATCCATGTCACTTATGGACAGAGGTAGTTTATAAATGTCTGGTCCTATTTGGATACAAGGCATCATTATTCTTTCAGGAAAACATGGCTAAGCTTACAAAGCCCCTCCACCACCCAGGTCGTTAGCCTAGCAACACTCTATGAATCTATAAATCTATGAATGTTTTGATCCCTTGCTCCTAAAATGTGTGATTTGTTGCCAGTCATTGGAGATAGAAGTTGTAACAAAAGGAGGTATTGCCAGCTCAGCTAGTTGGAATTTTGTAAATAATCATATGTCATTTGTGAATAGGAACATGATCCATACGCTTGTGTTCCAAATGTATTAGAACTGTATGTCATATAAGATGGTTTGTACGGACATGTGCTGAAGAGATATTTTGTAGAGTTCTCAACTTAGAGATATGTCCACAGTATACCCTACTGGAAGAGAATAGAAATGTACATAAACTATTGTAATTGTGTAAATGTATATATTTTAACAGTGGAAACTGGAACATAGAAGGTTAACTTGCAAAACTTCAGAAAAAATAGTTGAAATTAAATTACTTTATAACTGTGCCATAAAAGATGGTTTTAATGCAACAAGGAGATAGGATGTCTAAAACTAGGGAGCCTTCTGCACTGTCCTGTAAGTGTTTTATAGTTTTATGTCTTCCAGCAGCTGCAAAAATCTGAGGGCTATGTGTTTTCACAGGGAGATGCTAAATGCTGGCAATTTCTAACAATGTGGGTTTAGCTTGGGAACTAAAGTCAGATGACAAGAAGTGATGTCATTCTGCAAGCTAACCCAGCAGTAATATTTGAGATATTAATGTAAGAACTCTGAGAGAGACAGACCATTCTGTATTTTGTCTTTGACCTGACAAGAAGACCCATTCACAGCACTTGCCTTGCTCTGTAAGTAAGTTAACTAGGTTATAATAATTTCTTTTAGATGTAGACAGGAATATAGCAAAGTATAGCTTAGATGTTTTCTTTATTTATTTGAGACTGTCCTGCAATGTTATTTGAAATATTTCCTGTGATTTTGAACTCTGATGTAACTGTGATTGTTTATTGGGTATTTTCTTGTTCTTTTATTATTTATTATTAAATATATTTAAACCTTTCATTGTGGCTGATATTTGTGAGACGTATTGCAGTTCTGAAAGTACTTGCATATTTATTTGGTGACACTGTGGGCCACTCAAAATAGACTTGCTCTTGGTCAAACTACCATTTGGATTAATAGTAATACTACACACTAAGATTGGACACCCTTTGTTAAGGGCCTTAAAGTAGCTGATAAGGAGTGACCGGTGGCAGTAATAACTACCTTATAGTTTGGGCAGAAGGGGGCATAGCTAGTGTGTGTGTGTGTGTGTGTGTGTGTGTGTGTGTGTGTGTGTGTGTGTGTGTGTGTGTAAATCAAACCTCAAAGAGTGTGTGTGTGTGTCAGGTACTTGGGCAGGGACATGAAGCACTGGTTGGACAGAGAGGGTGCTGGAGGCCTTGGCTTGGTCACTCAGTTGATATCTTAAATCTATAGCTGTGCCAGTGGGGAGTCTTATTGGGGATCTGGAGAAGGAGAGAGAAAATAGCCCCAGACTCACTGTGGTCTCTGTGTGCTCTTATGGCGAATTGCACTTGATGCAGAGAGTTGCATCTGGAAATACTGTGTGTGTACCTGTCATCCTCCCAGTGAGTACATCCCCCTCTGTTGCCAGTGGTGAGGTTTGAGGCTATTTGATTACTAGGCCAGTGGTGGGGTGTCACAGAAGTCACTAAATAATGACATACATTTGAGTTTCAGACTTTATTTCCTTCAGAAAATTCATACTAACACAAATGCTGGTATTTAAGCAACTGTGTAATTTTATAAGAGCGATATTTAGAATTTGTTTCTGTTTTTGACCCTTTGTTCCCCCTTTATTTATTTATTATTTATTTTATTTTACATTTGTTGACCGGGATAGTCCAACTGGATACTTGTCCATTTTCAGAGGAGGCCCTGGGAGAAAAGCTCCAAGATGATAATTCACATTGAACATTTAGTAAATGCTAATTTCAAGCAGATTGCAGTCATAAGTAATACCAGCATTTAGCACATATAGTACTAACTTATTATAAAACACTTTACAAAACTTAAAATTATTTTCAGAGTTAAACATACATAACATTACATTCAGGTTTAAGACACACTGAGCAGCAGTTATACAATTGACCCTTCTTGAAATGGAGTGGTAGAAAAAAGTTAGAAGTAGTTGAAGGTAAGGCACCTAAGAAAGAGAGGTCACTAGTCGGGGTTAGTGCAAGGACATAACCAATGAGTTTTGAAGTATTTATTGTGTTTGTTTTTGAATTGAGTTAGTGAGGGTTCTAGGGTCAAGTCAGCTGGAAGTCTGTTCCATATTTTTCCAACAGAGTTGGCAAACAGAGAGTCCCCAGCTGAGTAGTTGGATTTATATGTTTGAATGAGGAATTTAGTGGATGATCGCAGTGGCCGGGTGCTGGTTTTTTAGTGCAGGTTTATTTTCTGGTTGGTAAAGGACTTTATGTGCCACTGTTAGCTGGTTGAACTGCAATAGGCTTGGCAGTTCAAGCCATCCTAGGCGATTTAGGTTGTGACAGTGGTGTGTCCAGTAGGTTGTGCCAGTAGCAAATCTGGTAATGTGGTTATAGCAGGATTATAGTTTATTAAGATCTGTTTTGTTTAAGTTGGAGAATAGAGGTGAGGAGTAGAGAAGAGTTGATAGCAGATTGGGAACGGGCAATTGCAGTTCTAGCAAGTGGGGTAAGGAAATGTTTGATTCTGTAAAGAGAGACAAGTTTTTTATTAATGGTTTTGATAGTTTGATTGATATGCACATCAAACTTCAGGTTGTTGTCAACTATGACACC
The DNA here is from genome assembly GCF_019279795.1 of Protopterus annectens. NCBI lineage: Eukaryota > Metazoa > Chordata > Ceratodontiformes > Protopteridae > Protopterus > Protopterus annectens. Next base: position 1,017,897,187 of record NC_056745.1, on the reverse strand, counting down.
CAGTAGTTTAGTTTGGGTTTCTGGGGAAATGATAGTGCCATTGTTAGCAGTTATGTTGAAGGATGGCGGGGAGGGGTCCTGCATGTGGGGGAGAAGAGGAGCAACTTAGTTTTGTTGGGGTTTAGGATTAGATGTTGATTGGAGAGCCATTTTTCCACTGTATTGAAGGTATTTTGGGTTATTTGGCTTTATTTTAGGCTTTATCCAGATTTCTTGAGGTAAGAGGTTGAGAGGTATGTAAACCTCATTACTGCTGTTGCCAGTGGTTGATCAGTCTCACACACACACACACACACACACACACACACACACACACACACACACACACACACACACACACACTTGCACTTCAGAAAGTGCATGCTAACAGAACTTTTATTATTCAAGCAACTTTGGTGTTTTATGACAGCTATATTTAAAATATGTTCCTGTTTTATACCTTTGTTCCGCCTTTACTTTTGGTTTTATGCAGACAGATCTCTTGAGCGAAGAGGTCTCTCTCACACACACACACACACGCACACACATTTTTATTTTTATTTTTTAATTTTCCTTCCTTATATTTTTACACTTGCTAAACAGCAAAAACGATGCTTATCAAGCGTAAAATAATTTTGGTCTTTATGCTATTTTCAGTCCAAACTCCACTGCAGCTTAATATGCTGCCGTGAAGTAGTGGACTTGTTTTTCAGTGGGCATTACCTTTAGATTAACACCCTGCTGGAGAATGTTCATTCTCCAGTCAAGTTGCCGCTCTACAGATTGCCCATTCTCTCATGTAATTTACACTTCATTATCACCTACTTAAGGGCCAGTTAAGGGGTAGATGTGAAAAACTGCACCCTTTGTTAAAATCCTATTTAGATGCAAATGCCAGTACTGTCTCAAATCCTTGTTTTAGAACATTTTTTAACTAAATAATGGGACTTCAGTGTCCTAGTCAAAGCGAGATCATGGTTAAATGTTGCCCTAGTCAGGGTAATAGATTGGGGCCCTCCTCCAGGGCAGCCCCTACCTGCACCCCCC